>NC_142670.1:2865000-3022500 GCF_964200805.1 Pocillopora damicornis
GAGATACAACAAGGCCTGGGCCTTGGGCCCGAGCATCATGGGTAATGATGCATTGGTATATAAAGGGGAGTATAGCATATTGTGTCCATCTAGGCCTCAGAACCAACCTTCCACCTTTGGCTGATGACAAATTTATTTTAGTTTGTAAACTTACCAGTTGTTTAACTGTGAAGCCTCGTAGGACGGCTGCTAACTGCTCTGAGTTTGGGCCATGGTTCCTATCCAGATTTCCTGTAATTTTTTTTGGCAGGTTTTTTTCTGGCCCCTGTATAACCATAGTAATGTTCTTGTAAGCGGCTGCCCGTCTCTGTTAATCCCGACTTTGTGAAGTTTACATTTTAGTGATGTATACCTATTTTTAAATGTGTAAGGAATTGACTGTTTATCAGGATTGTATGTGGTATATCAGTTGCGAATGTATGCATGTATGTATGCCTTGGGCAATATATGCTTCGGGTTGGTTCTCGGCAGGCTTCCTTAAATAAATGGTTTACACTGCTGTGTTAATTGTTGTGTAGTGGAGACTAAATAGCTGGTTCGCTTTGACAAAAACCGATTGCGAATTATTGTTGGTGAGCCAACAATTTCCTTGTTCAACATCAAGAGGTACGAAACTTTCATATACATTAAGAGAGGCTTCATTTGACTGATTTCATCTAGCTAGATACTACGAGCCCCTGATCAGTTAAAAAAACATATTTTATTGCAGCAGTAAATCCATAGTTATTTTATTAAAGGCATTAGACCGCGGTTTTAATCGGTTAAACAGTGCAATATTGAGAGAACATCGGAAAAACTTGTAAATCACTCGCCTTCCGAAGGTGATTTACAATCATTTCTCTTGTTCTCCCAGCTTCTTGCGTGGTTGATTACCCAAGTCCACCGATAGAAAGTGCGGTCTATTGCTGTCTAATTTCTTGCATTAAATTACTATGCTATTTTTTTTAAGGAATGCTAAAGTTATGTTAACAGAGCTAGCGGTCGTGCCAAATTCAATTATGTACATTTCCTTGCGTTTTATAAACATTGGTGAATATTTGTAGTAAATTTCAACGATTCTTTTTAACTAGTTTTGTTTTTGTAAAGAAGAAGAAGAAAAAACACTTGAGAGTTTTAGGGAATTGCTCTCAAAATGCGTGAAATTTCTGTTTTTTTACTCTCCCATCGCCTTAGACCATGACAACTACCTGTTCCAAGGAAGTCAAGGGCACAATTCGCCTTTCTTCAACTAAATTACCTAAATTACCTTTCGAAGAACAGTTGTCTTCAACCGCTACCAGTTCATATTTAATCTAATGCGCTTTGTCCCACACAAATGTTCTGAATCTTGCATATAACTTAGCATGGGAGTGGAAAAAAACAGTACTTTTATTATTGCTAATCGTTTGTTAACTTTCTCTCTTCAGAAAACACTCCCGCCACCTGCAGCCGGGATGTTAAACGGGTGATAACAAACACAAAATTGGACACATTCCTGGAATTTTCAAACGCGATATTTAACCGCTCTGTAAGAGCGAACCAAACTTTTTAGAAGAAATCTAAAAGGAAGGAAACTGTATTATCAGTTAAAGACAATTAGAATTATTTGAAATGTGAATTCTAGAAAGAAGCTGACGCTATGGAAGGAAGCTGACATCCGAACGCTACATGTTCTAAAACTCGTTGCTTCAGTTCACTTACTTGCTGGCGTAACGCGTTCGCCACGGCGTTAAGTTCAATATTTTTATCTTTCAATTGCTGTACTCTAACTTCAAGCTGTGCTTCCCTTTCAAGTTTCTTTTTTCTACATTTTGACGCTGCCACTCTATTTTTCTGTTTCTTTCGTTCGCGTTTTACAATTTCTTGAAGTTCTAAATCTATGGGCGGTAGAGGAAGTACATTCCCTGGTTGCGGTTTCAAAGAGTCCTCAGCGTATTCAAAATTTTCTGTTTCTGCCACAACCGGGGCCGTAAAAGCCGTCGGGTTTAGTTCATGATGTTCATAAGATGTCACCCCGGCGTAAGGGGGATTTCTGATATCATACGATGTCTCATTAACGGCTATTTGCGTGTGGAAGTTGTTAACTGTGTTTTCAGGTTCTGCCCAAGTGTTATTGGTACCTGAACTAACGGGTATTGTATTCTGCTTGTTGAGATGTTCGACCGGTTGTTGCTGTCGATCATGGATTTGTTGTAGAGCCTCGGCAAATCCTTGGACATAAGCTTCGTGCTGTTGCTTAACGCTGTGGTTCCCTTCTCGCACACCTTTAACATGCGTTGGCGATTTCTGATTCTGAACACTGGCGAGAATTTTTTCAAACTCCGGTGAAATCAGATTAAATAAAGTAAATTCTGGTGAATTAATTCCTCCAGGGTTTCCTTTAGGTGTTAGCCCCGTATTGCTTGCAATAAACTTTTCCAGCTCAGGAGAAACCATTTTGAACAAAGATAATTCAGGCGAATTCTCGTAAATTCCTAACTTTCCGTTCCCTCTGTATTCCTGTACGACTGACGGATGATGACCTTCGAGATTCAACCGCAGCGCGTTCTTGTCATAACGCGAAAAACTGTTCACTGGTAATGCGCTCTGCTCGTAAAACAGCACATCCATGTTTTCACAGCTTCCTACAACGTGTTCACCCATTCTGGAAATTCTTTGGCCGTGTCTTTATGCCTTAGTTAATCCGAAATAAACGTAACTCGTTCCACTGAAGCCGCTATGGTCCCCATCCTGTCATTTTTTTGGAATGAAATCACTCTACCGACCAAAACATTACGTCATTTAGCAAGCCGCTTATTGGCTGACGAAATTTTCGCGCCAAGAAATACTCGGTTCTCAACGATGGCCAGAAAGTGTCAAACTAAAGATTTCTACTTGATTTTTCATGGAGATCACTATTCTCTTCCAAAGCTACACCATTTTGCAACCCCGCTACACTATAATCTTTCCTTGATGTCCTTTTTTTTTTAAGGGTTTTATTTCACTTTGGAGAAGGGTAACGCAATTTTGTGATCACGATCCTTAGTCAATAACCACAAACTAACATACAGATTGTTCTCAATTTGCCACCTGCACGCCACCCGTTGAAAACTCATCCAAACCTAGGATTTAAAGCGATGTGGGTATTAGCCCGGGAAATAACAATTTCTATTGCTAGTTTCGCTCCAGTGTATTATAAAATCAACTTTACAGAGGTAAACAAACTAAAACCTGCTGTTTACGGTAAAATTAATTTGAAAATTTGCGTCAATGGAAAATAAAGATTTGCTTTGGATAATGGGTTTGATTTAGGTTCAAATTTTTTGATCAGGTATTTGAAATGTTATGAATTTGGGGACGGGAATTCAATTCATAACGGCTCGCATCGTTTCAGATAAAAAGCCCGAGACATTGAAAAAATACAGTAAAAAAAAAAAAAAACGATAAAAATTCCTTCAAGTATTAGTAACATATTTAACATATAAATGTCATTTTATTTATTCCATGTTTTACCTAATTATTGTCGTTTATTGAGAGTCAATTTTTAGATACCCTTGATGATTAAAGTTGCTTAGAATTTTCAAGTGTGTTTCATATTTGGAACAGTTCCTGAAACGCAATTTTGTATTTTACATCGGCCACACACTTCATACTAACTTTAAGATTTCTCACGGTTGTAACGTAAAAATCATTCAAAGTCTCAAAGCCACTTTTAGCTTGTTCGATTGTTGGACAAGTACTCGCTGCGCGAAAACGAATTCGACATTTCCATCTTAAAAAAATAATCAAAATATGACGTTACTCTTCACAAGTTCCTTATACTTTCCAGAGGTGATATGTTGAGGATAAACAAAATCAACAGCTAGAGTTGTGTTTTCAAGATATATTACGAAATTCTCCTAACTTATTTACAGGGCTAAGTATGGCAGCTAGAAGAGAGAATTGCTTTTGGAATCTTGGGAGTTATCGCGTCTGGCCTGTTACTAAGCAACAAACACGACTTGTGACACAAGATTTGACCACCCAATGGGGATCCGCGATCAGCTTGCACGTGAGAGAACGAGAAGTCGTCGCTTTGTGAACCAATGGCTGATCCAGGAACCTCTAATGAGGGGAGGGGGTGTAAACTTTTAATGAGAAAATAACGACAATTTTTTAACACTACAGCCTACTTATTTATGCAACTAAATTTTGCAAAACTTGTAAAAATTAAAGCACTGGTAACTAGCGATCCTACTATTCTGAGAATTTTGGTGTAACGCAAACGGATGAAACCCAACGGTGGAGGGGAGGGGAGGGGAGAGGAGGGAGTAACGAACCCTACCCCACCCATCTCCTGAACATTCCCCTGGATTCGCTAATGTGAGTATGACTTTAAAAACACAAAATGGCACCGCGACTGCTTATCAAGAAAGTTAACTTAAATTATGCCATCCTACACGTTTTCGCGCACCCATATCATGTTGCGTTTTGTTTGTTGGACCTGCCAGCTCACTTTTTGAATTGTGTATAGTGGCCTATTCCATCTGTTTGATCTCTCGGTTTTTGTAGTGTATTTACACTGTAGACCAGATTAGGGAGTATCTATTTCTCCAGCAGGATTAGTTGAAAAGATCACGTTCCTTCATTCTCATCACAATTCCCCAGGAATTCATAAAGCAATGTTATGAGAAGTTTGAAACTAGTCACAGCCCGCTGGTTCCCAACTGTGCGTAACTGAGCCAGCGCAGTTATCAATCAGCGGATTCCTGATGACAACACATATCAGTCAATGCGCTACCATGGAAAAATGACGTTGATTTTGACAACGTCACATCATTTGGAAGGACTCTTCTAAATAACTCATATATATTAATGACATTTTGTAGGGAACCACGGCGCTTTTTAATTCGAAGTGCTAAGCTGCAAGGTATTCCTCTTCGATGGCTCTCATCATACGACGCGTATTTTAACAGACGGCGAATATGTCCATGATCTCTTCAAACCATGTATTTCTCCTTTGAGAGCTTTCTCTGTGTTTTCAGAATTGCAAGTTCTTTCTGGTGACTCGGATCCAGTTTCCTGTTGAGAAGTTGCGGTTTTTTCCGTTGCGGTCTCAGTACAAGAAATGGAGACCATGAATTGTCCCGCATACAAAAAAATCAGCGAACACGAGTGACAGAAAGACTTCCCGGGTAGTACCTGAAGATGGAATAAACATTTTGATGTCTCTGAAAGGCGGTGGTCTAGCAATATTAACCAGGAGCCATTGAAATGCAGGTTTATATCCAGAGCGAAGCATTGCGAGATTTTCGCAATTTGAAATGAAATGTCGAACAACACTGATGACTGAGAGGGCAAATAATTGTGCTCAGGGATGAGTAAAATATGTTGGAGCTGAATATCCTTTGAAGTAAAGAATTCGAACCATAATTGCCAACAAGATTGACACTGCCCCCCCCCCCCGAAGAGACTTGATCTCAGTTCATGGAGACGTTAAATGAGAAGTAATAAGTTTCTATGCGTCGCAGGGGGGGGGGGGGGAATGTTATAAAAATAATTTGGTTTAACTCAGCTGAGTTTATATTGTAATTGGACACCGTAAAGAGAATCTAAAGGTGACGTTTCGAGCCTTAGTCCTTCATCAAAGCGAATCCAAATGGCCAACACTCAACTTGAAACGCCATCTTCAAATCAGTTCACGGAGACCATTTCACATTATCAACTTAGCTGATAAAACCAAATTTCATTGAGATTTTAGTTTGCTCACGATTAGATTTGTAACAAGACGCTTTAAAATAACCATACTTTCAACCACTTCTTGGTTTCCGCGAGGATTGAAATAGAAATGAGTACTGGACGAGATCGTTGTTGTCAGGAGTAGTAGGCTGAAAGGGCAACGCAAACATTGTTTTTTTTTTCCTCATCCTGTTCCTCTTCCCCAACCCTCCCCTCCCCAGAGACAAAACACAGCAAACACGTCACCACATGTTACTACCTCAGGAGTATGAACTTGTAACGTTCCTACCCAGGCCACCTTTCCATCCAGCTCGGTCACCTGACAACCGGAGGCCTGGTCTTGGTAAGGTTCAATGGCTAACACTAAAGGCCCATGAGGTTCATCTGATATTGGAAAAAAAAGGAGAAAAAAAAAGATGGAGTTAATAGTTACTTGTTTCGCCTCTACATACATTGCACTTTTATGCTATGACAGAGGGTAATCATCCGGCTATTCTCCAATAACACCCCATCACAGTTTCTGTGAAGTTACAACCTTAACAAGAATCATGCGCATTAGGTGCATCATAGTCACCGGGCAAATAGAGTAAAGATACGCGAATACGCGTAAGTGACGAACACGGTGGTGAAGTGGTAAGCACACTGAACTCTAAACCGAGAGGGCCCGAGTTCGAGACCCAGTAGAGAGATTGCGTCGAGTTCTTAAGGCAAGACACTCACTTTCACAAAGGTGATCTCCAACTTGGGAATAAGTCGAGAATGTCACGCAAAACCTGAAATCACGTTACGACTTACCACTTTGATTAGACACATGAACATTGAGCTTCACAATCGTGCACAGTGAGATAGTGATTCCACTTGATGTAGTGTTGTCGTATTCCTCTCCATTGATCTGAACACCTTTGAATAAGAAACTTCCCATTCAATCATATTCTATCATAATTACCAAGAAAATTCCATGACGAATGTACTAAAGAACAACGAATTCTTTAAAATCGTAGCTTATGTGATTATAACGAGGAAAGCACGGAGCAAGTAATGACATTCATATAATGGAGCCCACGCGGAAAGAGTTTCATATGCGCTTATCCGTAGGGCGAGTGATTCTCAAAATATTTTTGTATCAGCATTTTGACATTCTTGAACACTTGTAGGATCACGTAGCCTCTAAGTACGCGCATTAAGCAGAAATCACCAACTGCAGAGGTCAAGTGAATTGAAATGTTGCGCATGTAGGCTCATTGAAACTTTTCTATATAACGAATAAGAAATTTGGCCAACATAAAAAAGAAACAAAGTCTGCATACACACAGCAATTTGAAAGGAGAAAACAAGGATTGTTTCAACACTTCCAGGAAAAATATTTAAGGAAACTACCGTTTCTTTCATCAGACTATTTTACGTTTACAGTCTTAACCATTTAGATACTTCACATATCAGTCGCTCACCAAATGTGACTGGATCTGGTCTCAATGCCTGCATCATACTCGGGTTTAGTTTCAGATTCTCTACACTACCACAGCCTTTAGCGTTACATGCCGGCTGTCACACAATCAAGGATAACACAACAATATCGGTGATGCCTGCAGATTATACAAGGGAGGGAACGAGGGAAAAGGGCCTGAAAGCCTTAGGAATGAATTGTAAATGTTTAATCACAGGGTTTGTAAAAATGTTTGAGCATGAAATTCAATTATTCTTTCAGACTCAAGTAAAAGTAGTAAGTGTCAAGAAAGTGCCAAGTTGTGGCTTGTGCGGAGCATTGATTGAAAGGGTTTGCACCCAAATTAAAACCTCTCCGATCTCGCTCTAAAACTGTTTGCCCTTTTGAAAGTTAACTAGCTTAAAAAATCTCATTTAATAACGATCACCTTTTCTTAAGGACTCTTTTTTTAAATCTTTCTTTCCATTTTAGTTTCTTCACGTATTGAAAATTAGTTTTGGAATCTCCAACGTCTGAGAAGGAAACTCAGAAATTCTTATTCTTACTGACAAGAAGTTTGCCTTTTAAAACCGATCGATGTATAATTATTCACAACAATAGATGACCATGATCATCTCAAACTTCCCAGCAAATTTCTACCATGCCCAAACCTCGAATTTACGAAAAGGATACAAGATTCCAACGAATCTTAACCAAGTCACAAACTCTTCTTTTGTATTCAGCGCGTCTCTGGGAGTCAGCATTAACCTTGAAAACACGCCAATGAAAACGCTTGGAAAAATTGTGAATTACTTTTCAACAATAGACCTCAATTTCTATCGGTTTACCGGCTTCATAACCCACGTGGGAAGGACGTATGTCCAGAAATGCATGCAGTAACGAAAATAGGGGAAATTTGTCAAATCGTTAAATTCGCTTCGACGAATTTGACTGAAATTCGTCAAAATCGTAAATTCCGCCAAACTGATTTCGCTTTGACGAATTTTACTAAAATTCGCCTAAATCGTTAAATCTGCCATTTCGTTACTGCGTGCATTTCTGGACATGAGCGAAGTTGGGAGAACACGAGAAAAGTTTGTAAATCCCGAGCTAGAGGCAAGTTAATTACAAACTTTTTTCGAGTTCTCCCAGCATCACAAGTGAGATATTAACCTAGTAAACCGATAGAAATTGCGGTCTACTGCTTTATCAAAATAAACTTTAAACAAAGCACACTATTTCCTATGGGTTTACAGGTGCAATAAACCATGGGTTTGGACCAATCAGGGCGCTCGTACTGTATATAAACCAAGGATTTTGACCGATCAGGGTGATCGTAATATCTCAACTATTTCATAAATCACCACTAGTTATTGTGTCGTAGGATACCAATAATGGATTTCGGAATGAGGTACGAGAAAAATCTGAGAAAACTTTCAAGACTATGAAAAATGCTCACCTCTTCGTTATGGTTATCAGACACTGGTAAAGTAAATCTCGGCAAATTCATCGTTATCCTGGAGTAAGGGAACGAAATAACCATAAATACCGTGATTGACTTCGAAAAAAGCAACACCAGCAACATGAAAAAAAAAAAAAAAAAAAAAAAATTCTCACCTATTTTTGTCATTTCCTTGAATATTTATCGCACCATCCGTAGTCAACTCTCCTTCTACTTCAAAAATTACCAAAAATCAAAATAAGCAAAGAATTACAGCAGCAGAAACCTAGTAGGTGAAATATTCAACACTTACCAGAATTAGATTCATTACAGTTGCCAACACACAGGGACAGTTCCATGTCATTGGAGGTCTTGTTAACAGCATCAAACATCAGTAAACAATGAGATCGATCACTTTAAAAAAAAAAAAATAAGATGAAAAGAAAAGGCAGTTAGTTTATACTTGTGAGAGTCGTTATTCACAACTTTCAGCGTCGCGTGATGGTAAAATATTCCCCTGAGTATTTTAGTCTGTCAGTGAGAAGTTACTGCCTACGTTGTCAAGTCAACTTTTACCAGGGTGTTGTGTAATGAGCTTTAAACGCCAGACACAAACATGTAGAAAATTGCCGTTGCTAAGGCTAGTTTGGGGAAACTAAGCGTTACGTGACAGGCTAGGTAACTGTGTAGCTACTCCCTGTCTTCATCAGTAAACATTGTCACGCAAAACTCTAAGTGAGATTATCACGCATCTTACCTAGGGAGCTCTATAATCTGATAGTTTTCACAGATTAAGCTGGGCACTACTGTCACATCTATGTCCATGGTGACCTTGCGTGACATGTGACTGCTAGATCCCGTTGAGTAACGGAACTGAATGGAACCGGTCAAGCCCCATGGTGCCGCCGGATCGTAGCTGGGATTTTCATTGCTCTCGGTGCCTTGTGGGAAGCGATGAGCGCCAGTTATTGTTACTGTGATGTCGGTGGAGTGGCCAGGAAGGACTGGGAGCTTGGACTTGATTTCTTCCTCATCAAAACTGAAGAGTTCATCGAGTCCTAAGCAGAAGGAAAATACGTTTTGGTCAGCTTGCTCACCTTCACCTTCAACCTTAACCGTCGGACCAAGTATCTCCGTACAGATAAACGGATGTATTTTCTCAGCTCAACCGCTGACTATATTTTCTTAAGTATGGATACGTTGTTGGCCGTTGAACTCCGCTTTCAAAAATAAGCAGAGAGGCAGCGGCCCAATTGTTTAATCAAGAGGGTTCGAGTTCTGGCCAGAGTGACTGTGTTATATTTTGAGAAAGAAACATCCATCTCATGTCGACAGGAAGCTGTTTGGGAAAAAAAAAGCAGCTAAAAGGCGCCAAGATAAATGGCAGGGAATGGTTAGAATCCATTATAAGCTTGCCAACTAGTGACCTTTGTCGCTTTATGGAACAAAGATGGTCAGAGCCACACGATCAGTGGATAGACAACACTTTTTCATCTACTTCTTGTCTTAACTCCTTATCGCAGTGAACGAAGACAATCTAGCATCTCTCTCATCAAACCTGCACTAATGACGATCACCTTCCCCTCCCCTGCGGCTATCTGGTGTGAAGTGGGTTAACTCCTTACCTTCCCCATCCTTGCTAGAAACAGAAATATTCAGACTTTCGACTGGCATCTTGCCAATGTTTTCCAGATTAATGGTCCCTTTCATGCTGTTAACAAAGAGAGGAATGATGGATTAATATCAGTATCTGGGCAACTGCCCACCTACCCCTCCCCTAACGCAACACTAACCCTAATTTGTTATCAATTGACTGTTGTTGAGTTAGGGGAGGGGTAGTTGGCAGTTGCCCAGATACTGATATTGATCTGGAACGATCAACCATTATATCATTAACGGAGAACAGATAAGAACTTAACAGAACTAAGCCGTTACCAGGTTGCCATGGGACACGATTTCTGCTTACAGCTAGGATCAGCTGATGAGACCGTTAAAACTTGTTCATTAGACCACTAAAAAAACCCCACTCTTCTGGGACTCATTGTATTGCAATTCGCGACTAGATGACACAGCACCGTCTACTTTCACTTTCTAGTAACGACTGGACAAATAAGATCTGAACAACTCGAGCGCATTATCCACAATGTCAAAGCAATTTTAAAGACGACCCAAAAGATTTCGGTGATCCACAATGTCGAACGCTGCGAAAAGCTCTGGAATAGAAGGAATATCACGCAGTTGCTGTTGTCAATGGCTTGGAGTACATCGTTCTGAACCTTCAATAATGCCATATCTGTACTGTGATGTTGTTTTTATGCGGAGTGATATGTTTCTTAAGCTGTTATCCTCAACATGACTGCATATTTTAGTTGCTACAACCTTCTCAACGCATTTGTACATAAAAGTCAGGTTAGAGACGAGATGAAAGCCGCTAAATTCTTTAAGGAAAACGGAGCTTCTTGAACGAGGATTTCGCTTTTACACTCACCTCTGCCCAGCGTACAATGTAACCGCCGTCACAAGGGGCACAGATTGGGGGGTGTCAGGATCAGGCGGCTGACAACGGACCTTGGGAAGAGTTGTGGACACTTGGATTAGGGGCATCGAAGGAGTCACGTCTACAATCACAGGAAAGTCGTCTTTGTTCTCCAGATTTTCTTTTGTCAGCTTGCAGGTGCTTTCGACGCCGAATACTGTCACAGAATAACCTACCAAATATCGGAGTAATCATCTGATAAATTATTATTTAATTTCAAAACACGGTAAAGAAAATAGGTAAAGGGAGGAAGGAAAAGTAGAAAGTTGGAAACATGCATGGCGTTGAAGTAAAAACCAAATTCTCGGGAATGGCACACAAAGAAATAAATGATGATAAGTTGGGGGAATTAGCGGCACTTTAAACAAGATATCGTTGCTAAAAAAATAACTTAATTTTGAAATTAAGACGTAAAAATTCACACGGTGCATTTTGGTTAACAGGGAAATCGGAATTGCGTGATGACAAAATGAGAAACACTTTTTTTCCATTTCAGCGTTACATATCCCTCCGTTATCATTCCTTACCCCCTCCTTCCCCCCCCCCCGTAACACTATAATCACTAGTATCCCTTACCCCTAGGAACACTTACCTTCTTCCCTTCCGGATTCTCCCCCCCCGTAACACTATTATCACTAGTATCCCTTACCCCTGGGAACACTTACCTTCTTCCCTTCCGGATTCCCTCCCCCCCTTCATTACAATGAAGAAATGTAAAATGGTTTCCGTGTTTACATAGCCTGATGTAAACACTTGGGAGGTTGGGAGAACACGAGATAAGCGGAGTGTTCTCCCAACCTCCCAAGTGTTTACATCAGGCTATGTAAACACGGAAACCATTTTACATTTTATAAAATAACTAATGAAAGAGGAACGAAAACCGTGTTTACATACGCTCATGTAAAATGGTTTTATGGCCAATCAGAGCGCGCGTACTGTTTGAATTATTTTATAATTACCAGTATTTCTCATCTGGTCTGAAAATGGCGGTATCCAGAGAAAAATGACCGCGTTATGACTCCTCCCCTACGGTCACACTTACCCCTCCCCTGTCTCTCCTTCCTAGTGACACTTACCAGTAATTCTCATTGACCCTGCAGAGGCTGGTATCCCGAGCAGTATCACTGTATGAGGGCCTGCCTTTGGAGGTAGAGACAAACACGTTGGGTACGGCTCAAATTCAACCCCTTCAACACAAAGAATCTGCAAGGGGAGAGAATTACAAAAGGATTTGTGTTAGCAAGTCACAAAGCTCGTGAATCAGTGAATCAATAAATTTATCAATCACCATATTTATGACCTCCTTTTAAAAGACCATAAAATGAAGGTAGGTTAATAATCATTTAAGTGGTTCTTTCCATTTTCAAACATGAATCAGACTTTTATACCGAACATGTTTTTGGAAAAATGGTGAGTTCCTTAAGCAGGAATGTAAAATCAACTTTTTCCATCAAAAAATTCAAAGATCAATTCTCCACACTGTCTGAAATGTCTAACGACTAAAGCCCGTCAAGTTTTTCGATAATCCCTCAATTCCGATGAGTTATCACGACAGACTTTCTTATAACAACATCAATACAAAATCAAGCAGACAATGGCCGAGAATAAAGAAAAATACCAATGGATTATTACTTGATCAAATACCACATTCTCTAAACTAACATCATAAGACTTGTATGGCACACAGTAAGGAGAATTGCTAAGAAAATAATTAGTTAATAATTATTAATATTATTAATAATTAAATAATTAAATAATAATTATTATTATTATTATTAATTAATTAATTAATTAATTAAATTAATTTAAGAATTGCTAAGAAATCTCGGCAGTGAAAGGGTTAACTGAAATACGCTAAGCCATTACATCACAGTTTTATGCTATACCATCTGAGAGACTCTTAATTCACATGGCATAGGATTGTAGACATCCAACGAAACTTGACCGATGTCCCCGCACACCCAAGTTGTATCTGCAGAGAAGAAACGCCCAATATATGAATCTTACACTCTAACATACTCATTAATACACCTGACAACACAATTAATAATAATTATAACAATGATAATTGTAATAACGATTGTTATTTTTATCGTCTTCTCCCCTTCAGCTGCTACACATTTCTTCATAAATTGATTATGAGAATTTGGTGTTAGATCAAGATAACAACTTCTACCTGACAAGTTTGAGTTCTCTCATTACTTTTTTGCTGGATAATGTACCAGTAATGACAGTTAGCCAAGCCTAAAAGCGGAGCTCTTGTCAGTTTATTTTCCAGCCCTTCATTATAATAAAAAAATGCAATAAATCTCTTTAGCACTGGCTGTAGAAGAGTTTCTTCAAGGGCATGTAGGGACCAGGGTGTGGGGAGGCGGGGGGGTGGGGGAGAACTGACGAGGCCCGGAACCTGAGGGCGATGTGATCAACTCGCATGCTAGTCTGCGGTATCTTCAAGCAAATATAACGACACCATCAACAACAACAACCACAACAATAACAACATCAACATCATAATGACACCACCAACAACAACAGCAACGCCACCAGAACCAACACCTACACTAACACCAGTAACAACAACAACTACAACAACAACATCATCATAACACCAACACCTACAACAATCACAAAATTAACATCGTAACGACACCACCAACAACAGCAATACCACCAGTACCGACACCAACACCAGTAACAACATCGACAACAATAACAACAACAGCAACAATAACAACAACAACATCAACAATATAACAACACCAAATACACGAAGTCTCACTTTTGCCTTTCTTTGATTGTTTAACTTTTCCTCTGAGAGATGAGAATATAAACGGTCCTGCTGATTCCGAGTCAGACGCTACAACTGATTTATTTCCAACAGGTTTCATGTGTGGAGGAAGAGGTTGAACTTTAAACGATCTGAAGTAAAGGAATGGAATAATTAAGACGTAAAATTCATTGACAATCGTATCACCGTGGTACTTTTTTCTTTCTTTCGTGGAACAAAGTAATTTTCCTTGCTTTTCTAACTGTAAATGACAGCTTACTAATTCCAATAAAAGTTACTGCACGTTGCTTTCATTTCGCACAAACCTCTTACCAACTGAGTTCGAGCTCCGTACTGTAAGTTACGGACCGAGTGTTTTTCCGCGCGGCTTCAAGGTAGAAGCGCCAAGCGCGCGGGCCTGAAATCCGTGCGAAAAAACGAGGCTCCTTAAATTATGGCATGAACCGAGAAAATGATGTAAGTACGATATTCATTATGTCTCTGGGTTCAAATACAGAGCAAAGATTTCAATTCAAACAAACTTGTGAGTTTGGCGGGCCGTGCAGTAAGCACGGCCAACTAAATTAACCAATCACGTACTAATTGAGAGACACATTGAAGCTGCTCAAAAGTTGTTCATCTTTGCTCACCTAACAAGAGGCATTTTAGTAAGGGGTATCAAAGCCATGTCTAAGGCATCAATTTTCTGCCCATCTGTTTCCTTGGGCGACTTGGGAGATCTAGGTGATCCGGTACACTGCTTGGCTGTACTCTCCAACAGTACACATAACTCTTTCATTTCGTCGTCACTCAAATGGTCATGCATTGTGTGCAGTAAAAATGTGATATGCCTGAAAAGAAGCCATTTAATGGAGACGTCGTCAGCATCTCTTCACACAGGCGGCCTCCGCCTATGACATGTAACAAACCTAAACCTTGACTCTTGATTTCGAGCAGTATTCTGTCATAAAGACGCCATTTGTAGAGATTTAAAAGGGAACTAAACTGTCTTTTCTCTTTGTCATTGAAAATGTCAGATATATACATATTCTTAATTTAACTGACTTGTCTTTACGTAGTTCTTGTCGTTTGGCAGTGTATTAGACCTTTTTCAGCAGTTTCGGCGAGTATGCGTGACTGGGTAGCTTTAGTGTTAGCGGAACACCAAATCGCGCTAATCAACTCACCGATGCCGCCTCTAAATGGGCCGAGCGCACATTTCGCAAACGGACTGAGACGAGGGCACAAAAGAACGAGTACCACAAAACGATAAGCTGAGTCAATTATTCACAAAACACCGCAATTCATTAAAAAAAAAACCGTTGCGGCTCCGCACAAATTTGTCTTCTTCACAGCCATCGTTTGGAGGAGGAATGAAGGCGTTGCGTGACGTGACCAATCAACATCTGCTACAGAGACTACACACATGTACAAACATTTGCTAACGGCGTTTATGTCACACAACACCGCACGTAAGCTAAGGTTACGCCCACGTTAACGTAAGCCAGGCTCCCAGTTAACGCAAAAGCATGCGCGCGAAAAACAGCGGCAGTTCAACCAATCCTCTGGCAACCCCAACCGCTGTTCATCGCTATCACGCTCCTTCCCTCGTCTAGTAGTCTAGACCAAGCTATGCTCATTTTTCTTGTACTTACCTAAACGTCCCGAAAGGATCTCCTAGCCGGCGAGCAGTGTAAATAAGCTCATTAAGAAGCCTGATTTGGAGAGCTGGCCAACCATTTGTAGCACCTTTATTCAAAAGCAAGTAACAGCTAAGAATAACATACCTGTATCATTGTGTCAAATTTTTTAAGTTAACTCTTTCCAAAAACTGAAAGTGTTATTTTTTGCGGAACAAGACTGCAAGAGTACCACACTACATAATGCTCGTGCAACTTTCAGTACAAGACAACATACCTGTGGCAACATCTTTTTGATCGAGAGAAATTCTGTACCCCTCCAGTGCACTCATGAGAAATTTGTAAGACTGTATAGAGGAAAAAAAAAATCCTTTGATTTTTTTAAGATTCAACTTTCAATATACACTGTTGTGCTGGACCGGTATCGCAAAGGTCATGGGTTCAAATCCCGTACGGGCCTGAATTTTTTCAGGTCCTATTTTCAACTACTAATTCAGTGGTGTTCTTAGCTGCAAGGACCTCTTAAATTAGTTTCTTCACCGCTGTGCAAATATATGAATTTCACATATCTAAAATCATTATTCATCACTGTTGACATAATCGTAATTGAAAGGGGAAAAAAGTCCCTGGTGACTCTTTATAAACTGTTAAATAAATTAGTCTTCCTGAGCTAATCAAAATTTATAAGAACAACAGAATTTTCCCTCAAGAGTGAGGCCAACAAGGCTTATTTGCACGCACACAAAATAATACGTAATTATTGACTGAGTGGGAGGGCCGAACGGGAAAATACTTGGCTCGAGGTCATGACGTACGCAAGGTCTATGCGTCATGAACGAGAGCCAAATAATTATTTTCCCATCTGGCCCTCCCACGCAGTCAATAAGCATTTTTTCATATGAACATTGAGTAAGTTTTGAAAAATTCGAAAAAATTGTTGTGACTTAAATGTGATGCGATAGACTGGCGCGTGCTGGAAAACCACAAAAAAAATCTACAATGAAAACAGTTTGTTAATTGTTTTGAGTTAGAACACGAAGCTCGCAATTCATCGAAAAACGTGACTTATTTTATAATTTTTTTTTACTGCTCTCACTCATTTTTGGCGACAACAGCAAACATGTTTCCTCTTTTTTTTTTCGGCAACAAAGACGTACAAGTGCACTAGACAGCCTTTCTCCGGACCGGCTTATGTCAACCCGTCGAGACTTACATATGTTGGCTTTCAGTATTTTATGTTTATGGGATTGCACGAGTGGGGCCGCACAGGTCATAGGAAATAATTATTTCCACCATTTATAAACGAGGTGCAAGTAAAAAAAAAAAGTTATAATGTAAAAGCAATAGACTTTACATGCACTTTCTATCAGTTTAACAATCAGATCTTGGGAGTTAATCCCCAAGAAATATTAGGAGAACACAAGAAAATTTGCATTGCTTTTACAAACCCTTTACACCCTAACACACCGTAACATGAGTATGCATAGTCTCCATTCGGCACTCTATACATTTCCTAGGGTGCTGACAAGGAGAAGATACTGGTCAGTCTTTGGCGTTAAAGGGTTAAATGATCTCTTGTGGGTCACTAAGCTAGAAGACCAGTAAAACTTTTGTTAATTGCCAAAATTGAACAATATTAATAGAATGATGTTTCCTTACATAGAGCCACAGAGGATGTGGCATTAGTTGTGAAACACACTGCATGGCTGCGATTCGACTGAAAAATCCAGCCTTGCGTTGAAATCCCAGCTCATCATATAACACTGCTGCAGCACTGTACCGCTGGATCTAAATGTTGATAAAAAAAATCTTTATTTTCACAAACAATAAAAAAGATTGTACAGTGTAATCACTAAAGAAGATGTGAATATCATTGTTACTAGAAACATGGAAAATTCAAGTGGCATAACTTCCCAAGTTTTCCATGCCACCTACTAACTCTGAGTACAGTGTTACTGTCAGTTTTGTAGATTTCTTACCTTTTCTTGTTCTGTCAGTGAAACATTTACTGAAAGGGAATTCTGCAGTGCCACACTGGCATCAATTCGTCTCTGTAGAAAATCAAAGTCAACCGTTTTATCTAAGATTTCAAAAATCAGTTTGATATGTGGCCTTTGGAACATTTCTCAACTCTAGATCTCAGAATTTGGTTTGAGATCATTAGATATCCTCTAGTTGATCATTTTCTTACTTCTCATAACCTTTCTACAAGTTAATATATTGATATTGTGTGGAGAATTTCATTTCTGGTCACTCCCGAGAGTGGATGTATTAGCAGTAAACTCATCAACAACAACGTTGCACAAAGGTGGTATAAGCCTTCAAGCATGCGCCCAGTAACCGTGCTCAACAACTGTAAGGCTTGTGAGATTCAAGGTGGTGGGAAGGCCAAGAAGGCCACTCCTAACACTGTCACTCCTAACAAAATTTGCTGACTCACTCTGTTCACTGCTTTACAAGGGTTGAAAGGAATGAAAAAAAGAAAAGTCTGCACTTGAGTCAGGCAACCCATCCAGCCAGAGCTAACCCTGGTTTCCATAGTATCAAGCAACTAAGAGTATCATAACCCCCAGGATAGGATGCTTCTTCATCACAAGGCTTAACCCCCCAGCATTTCATCAGGCCTCCCTAACAATTCACCAGCACCCACTTATACTCCTAGGTGGGGAGAGGCATTGGGAGAGGAAAGTGTTTTGCCCCAGAACACAACACAGTGACACGGCCAAGTCTTGAGCCCAGACCTCTCAACTAGGTTCAGTGCACTAAACACCAAGACACTGCATTTCCCACAAAAGAAACACGTGAATGAATTAAAATAACCCTGTCAATTCCTGGTTTTTCCATGTACAGCTGACAATTGAATGAACTTACACCACACAACTGTACCTTATAAGTGATTAAAAGCCTTGTAAACTTAAGATTAGCTTCTGTTTCCACAACAGCAGCACCTTTGACCTGCAAATGAAAAATGTGAAACTGGATTTACCTTTAAATATTTCAGTTTTCAAGCAGAGACAAAATGAGAAGAAAAAAACAGTTACTCAATGGATATTGTTGAAAATACAAGTAACACAAAATTCTCAGAGGCATAATGGAGCTGTCTAAGTTTGATATGAAGGCCTCACTTTATGAGATGTGCGAGACTAACTTTAACTATATGGTGACACTCAAATATAAGAGGGCCAGAAACAAAACCATGTTATTATTAGAACTGGGTCAAAGGTGCAGGACTATGCACTGAGAAAGAGCTTCTTATGGATCTGACTTCATTTAGCATCTAACCTGTAAAGGAGGACTAAATTTCAGGCTTGCATCGAATTACCAAATACATATCAAGATCACTAAGACAGAGGAAGCTCACTCATCAATAAGATAGAGTGTGCACTCATGCCAAGTGGCAGCAAAGACTCCAGTGCTTGTCCCAGTTAATGCAGCATGAGCCCACTAGGAGTATTACAACTCCACCGTGGATAGGATGCCAGTCCACCCGCCTTGCGTCTACAGATTTCTCTAAAGTTTGCCAAAACCCACTCACATGTATACTCCTGGATAGAGAGAAGCACTGTGAAAGTGAAGCTTTTTGCCCAAGAACACAACACAATGGCTTGGTCTCAAAATGCAATCTCTGAACCCTTTACACTCTAACATCAGTATACAATTTCTCCCTACTGTTCTCTATACATTTCCTATGGTACTAACAAAGAGAATTTGTTTAACAATCAATAGCTTCTCAAGTTGATGATCATTTCCTTTATTCTCATGACCTTAATGTTTGTTTTAGAGGTGATACTGATGGGAGAAAATAGTTACTAATCACTCTTAGGGGTCAAAGGGTTTACCCAGGGTCCTTTGCACTGACCATTTGAGTACCACGTACAATTTGTATCCCATGCAGAAAGTAACTCAGATGAGTTGTAACTTGTACTGTCTGAATAATTTGCTTTAATCAACTGAATGAAAATGTAAATTGATCAACGGAAAGAGTTTTTTAAGCTAATATTTTGAGCATTAGTTCTTCACTTTGATGCTTCTATAATACCCCTAACTGACTTGCCATTTTTTTTTAGAAAATTACCCCTTTTATTCATTTCTTAGCCCTTAACCCCTAAGAGTGACAAGCATCTAGTTTCTCCTTGCCATATCACCACTGAATCCCATGTTAATGTCATGAGAATAGAATAAATGATCACCAACTTGAGAAACCTTGATTGTAAGACAAATTCTCCTTGTCAGCACCTTAGTAAATATACAGAGAACAGTATGGAGAGTATGAATACTTACTCTGTTATAGAGTCTCAGTGCTTCTGAGAGCCTTTCTACAATCTCGTCTTCACTGAGTGCTTGTGGATTCCTAAATTTTGATTCATCTACATCACCTCCTAAACCATTCATTGTTAAATTCATGGAATTTGCTGCACATTCAATTGGTAAAATCAATGAATTCCTGTCCTTTTCTGTAGCAGTTCTGGTCAGTAGTAGTGATGCTGCACATTGTCCCTCCAATGCACCAGCAAGCCATAGAAGATCATTGACGACTCTTAAATGTTCTCCAGCAATAAGGTATTGAGAGAGAGCTTCTTGTGGCAAACCAGCCAACATACACAAATCTCCAGTGTATTTTTTGGACCTTCCAATAGTTTTTCTTTTGCTTGTCCTGAAAGATTAATTCAAATAACGTTGCTGAATGTTTACAAAGTATGCCCTTTTTGACAAGAAACTACATATACAAAGTACTGAACAAACAGTCAATTGGTTGCTTGTTACAGTGTAAGTCAATAAATTTATCAATTATTGATCAATCAATACATAGATTAAGCAATCACTGAGTCATACACTTACTGTGTACAATGCCAGTGCAGTCAGTCAGTCAGTCAGTCTGTCAGTCAATTAGCTTGACAGAAATTCAATCAGTTGCAGATGGCCAGACAGTTGGTTATTCAGTTTGTCAGTCAGTCATTCAGTTAGTTGGTCATTTTGTCAGTCAGTCAATCATTCATTCACTCAGTCAGTCATTCAGTCAGTCATTTAGTCAGCAATAGTCAGTCAATCTGTCAGTCAGTCATTCAGTCAGTCAATCAGTCAATTCTTCAAGAAAGTGAATTAGACATCCAATGGATCAAGCAGATAATACACAGATTGACAGGTAAACAGATGGATAGATGAATGGACCAAAGGATAGACAGATGGGGAGAGAGACAAACAGACCAATGGATAGATAGGGATACAGGCAGACAGACAGCCAGAGAGACAAACAGAGGGGCAGAGGGCTATCCAGTTGACTCATCCGTTGAAAAGTACTTGATGAGCACCAAGTTAAGAGATCATTACTGTGGCTGCAGATATACTGGATGAACAGTGAGTAGGTTCATTTGTAGGTTGTTATTATGCTGTTTCTTTCAATCAGCATGAATCAACCTTGGAGAGCTGTCAGCCACTTAGTCAGAACTTCAACCATTAAAGAGCCATGGAGTATAAACACCCCTAACTACATGTACTTAAGTTCAAGGTCTGTACCAAGGACTCCCAGAAATCCAACTGTACAGAGCAGACCGAGAAAACAAGGTTAGTAATACATTCATTACCTCTCTGAGTTCAACTACAGGAGGAAGCATCCAGTTTAAACAAACTTTGGAATTACGCGATACAGTGAAATGCAACCTGCTAAATTTACCAATCATGACACAGATAAGTGCTAACTGAGAGACATAATAAAGAAAGAAATGGCCCATTGACCAGTAAAATTTCCGCACAGCCCCATACTACATTATGCATTCAGTTCTTGGACAGAGAAAACAGTGACAAAAACAATACATTGCAATTGGGAAAACAGATTTGTTTTACAATAGTAAGGGACTGTGCGGAAATTTTACCCCATTGACCTCTAAATTCTAAGACCCATTCATTCTTACCTGCTGTCATTCTCTCCTCCAAAAACTTCATGCTCTACCGGTGCCTGTATCAGGGTTATTTTATCAATCTTCTCTGACAGTTTACTGATCCTCTTCGATTCCAATACGTTAAACAAAGAAGCTACAAATTCTGCGAGGTTACTTTGAAGGTCTCCGGAATGATCTTCGCCTCTGATAAGTGCGAAATCTTTCCTGATCTTTGATTCGTCGTTGGACTGGCAGCCAAAGACGAAACATCTTGTGTTCAAAAGTATTGCACTAAAAGGATTTTTAATTTCATTTATCGCTTTTTCAAGCTTTTCTACCTCTGAAATCTCGGTGCACCATCCAACACAAATAAGCCCCAAGACTCGTTTGTGAAAATGAAAATTTCCCCATTCGGTGAATTGAGGACTGACCCTTTTCGAGTACCGAAGGTTTAGTGTCCTGATAGTGTTCGGTACCTGTGCGGTACGATACGTGGAAATTTCGTCGAAAATTGCTTTGAATCGTTTATCACCGATGTATCCCACAGGTTGAACAAGTATTAAGACCCCGCTATGGTCTACTAAGCTTTGGCCGAAGTCTATTCTCAGCATACTACAGGAAAATGCACTGCATATTTGATTCCATGAAGTGAGAAGTCAGTACTTGTCCGCCATCTTGCGAATGCGCAATTAGTTTTCTGAATTGGATAGAGTGCGCATAATTTGAAAATGTGTCCCGCTGTCTGACCTCTGATCTTGTTGAAGGCTTGCGAGGAATCAAAGAAGATTTTCTTATTCTATCCATAAATTTTGATTTTTTTCCACCCCCAACTCTGAAAGATTTACTTTACTGGCTAACTTTTTATGATTGGACATCGTCTTTTACAATATTCTCTTTCTATGCGGAATTCTTCGTAAGTCACGCAATAGCCTCGTGATGTAACGCAAAGTCCTCGTCTTTCGCGACATTTCTCAGAAATTTCGTGTACTTCGGACTTTAAACTTACAACAGACAAGCTAAAACAGGATTCATCCCATACTCTTAGGATTTAAAGATATTGTCTCAGCTCATCTGTTCAAATCCATCATAAAATATCCGGACAAAGAATTATTTTAGGAAAAAAGTTCATATGTGGACGTTTGTGGCCTGGGAACTTTAGCAAGCTTTAACTCTATCGCGAAATCTACCGAGATGGAATTTCTGTCAGGTGTATTCCATTTAGGATGTGGAATTTATTATATTTGCGGCACTTATTGGGACTTTCAAATTGTGACACCTCATGTAAACACCTATGGAGGAAGATGGAAGTTTCTAACATTTTTGAATTTGGTAAGAAACGTTTTATATTTTGGCACAGTTGTAATATTTACACTGACCTTCATGGAACCGGCAGAAGCATGCATGATTTTAAATGTTAATAGAATTACCTTTCGTTCATAGATTTAATTATACCGTGATCACCTATAAAATCTTTGGTTCCAACTATTTAACCCTTCCTCAACTCTAATACCAATGAAATAACTTGTTGTGGTGATTCTGTATTGTATCAGTTTCTAGCCATTTCTTATGGATTTTTTAATTGGAAAAAAGCCGGGTACACAATATCTTTGGAGTTTGAACGATTTTAAGAAGATAGATTTTAACAAATGAACACTTAAGGAATTCCTAAGCTGTGGCAAAATAATGGAGCAACTTCAGAATACCCCGCAACTCATTTACATGTCATTGAATAAGAATAGCGTCTATTGTGTTATGCCTCGATCTTCAAAGCCTCCCGACACATTAAGTGAGGCGGACCAAAGTTGCGGGGTATTCTGAAGTTTAGCCAAAATAATTTCTTTAAATTAACTCATCGCTAGTAAGATTACATGTTGGACGGATTATTTTTTGTACAATTCTTTTTTAAATTGATCCCGAGTAGCACATATAATCATGAACCGATTACGTAATCCTTAATTTTAGGAATTACACCATTAGAATCTAATTACCCCATGCTAAATTTGAAATAGGAATTTGATGTTTTTTGTTTTGGCACTGAAACAAAACACATTTCACATAATTTTGGCTAGTGGCTCAGCCAAGACAGTTATCACATTTAAATTATGGTAGCTTTTGAATGACATGCTTGAATATAAGACTGTAAGGAGTACAGGGGGCCTAAATATACTGTCAATGATTTTGGGGTTTAAAGGACATTTACTAAAATGCCAATTATTAAGACTGAATTTTAAGTGTAAGCCTTTGCTATAGAAAAGAAAAATATTTAAAAAAAAATTGAAAAAGTTGAAATGATAAAAAAGCCAGTCTCCATAGCTTCACTCCACAGCTGCCTTGTCTCTTCTGGCTGTATTTAACATTACTTCGTCAACTTTCTTTGTGCCAGGTATTATGGACTATAAAATGGAGAAGGCAGGTTACTTGAACCAGTCAAAAGCACCGACAGTTGCCTCTCCAAGGCCAATAAATTCCACAAAAGTCAACTGATTTCCCTTAAATTGCCACCAGCGAGAGTAAATAGTAAATAATAACCTGTTAGAGCACAAAATGTTCCAATTTCTGTCCTTGTTAACACAAGGGTGCTCCACAGGCAAACCAGACAGTGGTAAGAGGTCTTATTAGACCAGGCTGGTCAAGTGAAATGCACTGTTGAACAGTACTGGTAAATAAAAAAGTAGACTGTCTCAGAATTCTGTCCAGCTACAAAAATGAAATCTTTCAAATCAGTGCTCATATCGGGCTGCCAAATTACTAAAAAAATCTGGCAATTTTGTTATTTCAGATTATTCAACTGTTGTACTTCATCATAGCACCACTGGGTGATGTTGTTACTCTCCTTAGTGGACGGAAAGATAACTGGCTTGTTAAACTGCGGGATTTATTGTTTTCATCTCTAGCTTTTCCACTTGGTGTGGTAAGTGTTTTAATTAACTTTTATTTATTAATTTATTTATTATTTATTATTATTTATTATTTACTATTTATTATTATTTATTATTTATGAATTAATTTATTAATTTATTGTTTTCATCTCTAGCTTTTCCTCTTGGTGTGGCAAGTGTTTTAATTAACTTTTATTTCCATTTAAAGGGAATTAAATCCTTGTCACTCATTCTGGAAGGTTTCTTTTAGTTAGAAAAAAGAGCCAACTTATAATAACTATTATTATATTTATGACTATTATTATTATAACTATTTTTATCAATCACCATAAATTTTATAATTATTATTGTTCTTATTGTCTACTTATAATATTTCTGTTGCAGTAAATTTGTCCTATTAACAAAATTATTAGATTATAAGTAATTTGTGAAGTGCTTATGTAATAATTTTTACGTCTAACATGCAACCCACCTAGAATAGCACTCAAGCTAACTGTGGGCGCATGAAAAATTGCAAATACAGATCCAAGTAATAAAATGTATGTATGTAAAAAAAAAAGAAAATGCAGTGTTTATAAGAGCTTGAATCAGCATTATGTTGCTAATGACATATATATCTATGCTAAAAATTTAAAGAAATTGTTTTACAAATGTTTCTTCTATTCAATTGTTTTTCTATTCCAGTTTGTTGCAGCTACCTTTTGGGGTATATACCTAATGGACAGAGAGCTCATCTTTCCTCGTGCATTGGATAAGATATTCCCCTCATGGCTCAATCATATTTTGGTATGAGTTCTGAGTTCTCCTTAGAATAACTGCAATATTTTCATTGCAGTATCTCTAATTAGCAGATGCTTGTAGAAGCCCATAAGTAACTGTATGCTGTGCTCCAAGCTCAGCTTTAACCCTTAAAAGTTTAAACCTAATAGAGACCAGCATCTAAATTCTCCTCACATTTTTGTTCCTGAAGTAAACATTGATGTCATGAGAAGTAATAATTGATATCACCACCAATAAAACTCCTGATTTTAAAAACAAATTCTCCTTGTCCATAACATACAAAATGTATGGAAAGCAGAATTGAGATTATTTAATTATTGTGATGTTAGGGTGTAGAGGGTCAGTCAAAACTGCATCAAGAATTCCAGAATCATGAAATGGCTGCTAGAAACAAAATTTAAGTTGCCAAAAAATAATTGATCAAAACAAACAAACAAATCTACAACTGTTGTCTTTCATTGGCATTGTAAATAATAATGATAATAATATTAAATTTCAGATCATTGTTAAAATTGAAAGCTAATAATCTAAGCTTTCGCAAATCAAAGGCATACCAGGATATGAAAATAGTCCACAGGGAGCTTTATACAAATAAATTTAGAGTAGAAATGTGAGAAAAATAAAGTAAATACAAATTTGATTGAAATTAATAAATTAAGTGATCTCTTTGTCCTGTGGCACAAAAAAAGTTTTAGTGTTTTTGGAATCAATTTTCAAAATGTTAGGTTACTCTTTGAAATCTTTTAAAGTAGTCATAATCGTATTTTCAAATTATAGTACTTTCTACTGGTGAAGAGAAATATCAAATGATTTCAGGAGCATACATGTACTATTCCTGCAAAAGACTGTATTACACACATATTAATAAGTAATCCCTTGTGTTTCTTTTTAGCATACCTGGTGTGCTATTCTTATCATATTAGAAGCTGCATTCATCAAACACAAGTATCCAAAGAATCGTGTAGGTTTGGGTGTGTTAGCTGTTTTTACAGCGATTTATCTTTCTTGGTAGGTTAAAAAATTTTATTTTGTTACTTAAAGACTTAAAGATCAGTTCTCCTTACTGTCTGTCAAACATTTGTTATAATCTCAGCTGTGAGAATTTGCTGTAAGTCCTTTGAATTACCTATGAGTGACCAGCTGCTAATTTCTTCTTACAATATCATCCCTGAATCAAACATTGAGGTCAAGAGAATAAAGGAAATGATCACCAAGTGAAGAAGCTTGTGATTGTTTAACAAATTCTCCTTGTCAGCTCCTTAGGAAATGTATAGACAACAGTATGGAGAAAATACATTCTAAGGTTAGAATGTAGAGAGGAAAAAGTGGGTTCAAAGTAGAATTTGTTATGGTAATAGGACCAAGTTGGGTCTAATTTGTTAGTCACAATTGTACCCATGATTTGTTGAACGTGCATACGATTACAGAAATAATCATAACTATTTCAATTTCCTCAAATGTGATTGGTGCATTAGCTGTTTTACTTGTCACTAACCATTCTGTATGGTTGTAATCAGACAATTGTCTGTAATTGGACAGTTGAAGCAGCCAATCGTACTAAGTCCTCTCAGCTAAATCTATCAATCACAGAATTGGCCACAATAACCAAATCGCAACCACTTCCCTGAAAAAAAAAACAGGGAATTTCCAAAATGGAGAAATTTTTTTACTTTAGACACTGTCTTTAAGGGAGATGTCTTGATGTCTGTTCTAAATGAATTTGTTTTTTTTTCAGAAATTGTAATGGTTATGATTAATTGGTAACAGGACCATGTGTCATCCAATTCTGTCTGTAATCATACTTGTGATTGAGATATCTGACTCCTGCTTCACATTTGTCTGAATTTGTTAATCACTTGTATGATTGCAGACCAAATTGGACTCTGGCACTCAGTCCTATTACCATTATGAATTGAATGACACAAATTCTATTACCATTCAATCAACACTGTAACAAAATTTGAAAAACAAAATACTAGTCAATGAAAATCAATTCGTGAATCAAAACTAACAGTTGACTCTTTGGGAGAAAAGGAACCACATATTCCAGGCACATAGGTGTATTGCATAAACTCTCTAGTTGGTGCATAAATCAGACTGCTTGGAACAAATCACATTGGCATTTTGTTTTAGTATCTGTACCATGTGCACATGTATGTGGATTAGCCACAGCCTTTTCCTGCCTTGTTAGCTGGCAATATTTTCATTTCAGGTGTGCTCATGGAGTAATAATAATTAATTAATTAATAATTAATAATAATTGGGTTGATTCAAATATCCTTGATTAGTAATCATGAGTAATCATTATTGATTATTATGAATTATTATTAAATGTTTTGTATCATTAATAAATAACAAATTTATTGATATATTTTGATAGGATATCGTGGATTGCTTATGCAGCAGACTTTTGGGTTTATCCATTCCTTCGTCTAATGCCTAATTCTGGCAAAGTAGCATTTTTTACGTTAGCAAGCTGTTTAAGCGCCTTCCTGTATCTCTTGGGAAAATGGATGACTTTGTTCATATGGGGAGGTGAGGTAAAGCCTGTGAGCAGGTGTTCATTGTCAGCGCCGTGACACCAGCGTTTCTTCGCCAGCGGGAAAGTTGGAGTCGTTGAACAAAACAATACGGAGGAGGTCTGCGAGGGGGCTGGCACTAATTACGTGACTTGCAGAGCTCTCCCCAGCTCGCCCCAGACTTTCTCGCGGGCGAAAAAGCGCTCGTGTCGCGGCGCTGATATTATACAATGAGTTATTAATGAGGTTAGATACACACAGAGCTGGAACTTTTAAATTTATGAAATTTGGTGAGAATTTTTTAGAGCTCCCGTTATCGTGGGACAGTTAATTTGGATTAATCTGAACCGGTGGCCTACCGTAGAAATAAAGTGACATTTTCAATTGTCGCTGGCGTTGTCTAAAGCTTCATTAGACTTTTCGGATCAATATTAGTATCTAGGCAACTGCCCACCTACCCCTCCCCTAACTCAACAACAGTCAATTGTAGGTTAGGGGAGGGGTAGGTGGGCAGTTGCCCAGATACTGATATTGATCCGACTTTTCTATACTACATACTTTATTATACTATTATACCAATACACTATCCGGCTACTTCAACTGTGTTGTGTTTTTGTTGTTGTTGTAGGCGACAGAGAGAAGAAGTCTACAAATAATTCGACTCTAAAGGAAGGAACAAAAAAGAGAGTAAAGAAGGCAGATTAGAATCCAATACTCATCAGCCTGCATGGAGAACCTCGTTTTCAATGCTACTGTACAAATGTTTCTTCGCCCGCGGGAAGGTATGATGCCTTGAGCCACGCCATCCCGTGAAAGAACCGCAAGGGGTCTAGCAATAAGTAGTGTCAGTCCCCCGGCAAACCTCTCCCCGACTCGTCTCAAATCTTCCCGTTGACGGAGAAACTTGCGTCTCGCAGCACTGATATTACGGGTCTGATGCAGGATAATGCTTATGTTGCAGTGATTGTTTTGTCTATCAAAACTTGCAGCTCTGGTATAATTTTTTTGTTTAAAATTTAAATGAAGAAAATTGGTAGTTTATGATCGTGTTACACTTTTTAAATTGGTTATTATGAAGAAAACATGCAAATCGTTCCTTCCGCTGTGTCAGATATCCTCTCTCGAGGACTAAGTTCGAGATTGTGATTTCAGCGTCACATCTCGCGTTATTATACGTGATCTATTGTGGTAAACATTTGTCCTCGTCATGGATCGTTCTTTACGAGAACTTGCCACTAGATCTGTTCCCTTGCAGTACCATGGATGAACCATTTATCTTAACAGAAGACTTTGAACTTCGTAATCTCCACTTTCGTGAATTGTGCAGAAAAACGACTTAAATGCTGTAATTTGTCTTTGTCAAATATTTAAGAATGATTCACGAAAGACCTTTTGTCGAACTAAATCAAGTAAGAAGTCGTATTCAGAGCTGGTATGATTGTTTTTATGAAGATAAGTTTTGTTTGTTTACCCACCTGTATTTCTTTAATGTAAATCCCCGACTCCAATGCAAGTAAATCATCGTAACAAACTCTCAATTGTAGCAAAAGAACAGAAAATTTTCAGCATTTCTTTGATGTGACGTGTGTGTGTTTATGCCGTCGATTATATTACATGCGCCGAGAGCAAATGGCTTACAAGAAAATTTCCGCATCGTAGAATGATGCTTACAAACGAAAAACCCAACAACGGCATAAAAAAACTAAAGCGTGACTTTGCAAAATGACCTTAAATTCTTCAACATTTTGTTGATCCCATTAAGAATCGTGAATTACAAAACACTGCTTAAGTAGGATATTTAAACACAATAATATTTTCCCGGGGACGGGAATTTTTGAAGGTTCAAATGCACCGGAGGGATGTTGAAGCTTCGAGTTGATCGATCGAAGAATTACATGCTAATGTATTCACTTTAGCAAAACGATATTAATTTTAGACTTAAATGTGGTGACACGTCAGTTATTGTTTTTTTTTTCCTGGTTTTCTAAGCAACTTTTGTTAATGTTGTATTTCGCACTGTGGCCAAATTAATCCCCACAATGAACGGTTGGAAATATTAGCGGTTGAAGTTTTGTTTAGAAGCTTATCATACAGGCTTCCTTAACGATCTTTAGGAAAATAACAAAACGGCGGGCAACGAAGCGTGGAACCAGGAATATTGAGCAATTATTTGTAATTGAAATTTTAAATTCAGGAAAATTTATTGCATTGTTGCCAGTCACTCTAACGCGAGCTTGGCAGGAATCGAAATGTTTGCCGTATTGACGAAATATTTGGCCGGTTTCGATGTTGAGTGATCACGAATTGGATCAAGGAACAAAAGGTGACATCCTAGTAAGTGGAAATGACGAGCTTCATGCATGCGATATGCGTTTGTTCGGCGACACTGGCTGGAATATTGTCTTTACTGGCCATGGTTGCTAATGGTATGCTACTTTACGTCATGTACAAGGATCCCTTACGCTGCTTTCGTAAACCAATTTCAGTTCTCATCGCTGCCCTGGCCGCAAACGACTTATTGACTGGATCTGTTATAAGCGGTCTTCACATACGTAACGAAATATCTTGTGAAATTCATGCGGATGAAACGACGACCCGCACGAGTTTTGAAAGTATCATCGGTCTATTTGCTATCAACAACGGTACATTTCTTGTCATGAGCTTATCCGTGGAACGTTTGATCGCCGTGGCCTTACCGTTTTACTACCGTGCGACGGCGAGCGGTAGAAAAACCTTGGCATGTGCACTATGCGTTGTGGCATATTCCGTGGCTTTTTGTTTGCTTCGATTCACTGGAATTCCACAGGGAATTTACGACATGTTACAAGTTCATTTGAATATGACTTTCCCACTCGTGGCTGTTATTATTTTTAACTTCTTATTGCTAAAAGTTTTACGTGGGTATAGACGGCGTGCGTGCTCTATGAACTCTGACGCTAGCGACAGTGCGGTCTCAGCAAACGAAAAAAGATTCGATATTGATAAACAGTTCGCTTTTACAGCCATTCTCATAGTTCTTTTCCTCTTTATTTCACATTTGCCATATTATATAATTACTCTTGTAGAGGTACACTGTACTCATTGTGAAGGGATATGGCTCGTTTCGTGTCGGCGAATCTTGTTACCATTTCTCTATATCAACGCCGCCTGTAATCCATTTACCTACACGTTTCGCATTCGCCAATGCCGTCGGTCTCTCAAACTTCTCTTTTTTAAATGGCAAGAAACGATTGAGGTTTCTCCGAGAGCTCCAGCGACACCAGACTCTACAAGAAGTCCAATCGCTCTACGAAAGATTTCACAGATATGTCCGAAAACTGGTGAAATTGTTGAAACGTTCGGGGATAGACACATAGCTGACGATTTTGATTTGGGAATTGATAATCCACAAGAGATCACGGATGATTTTGACTGTGATGTATGGGACACTAAACTGTGATAACTAAATTTACTTTTTTATTAAAACCTGGGTTTATCTTTGTCCCTTTGCATCGACACGAAATGATGCATTCAGGGATCAAAAATCATTCGCCCACGAGTAGACTCTTTCTGGCGCTATGAAGTCAGCGGATTTCGAGGCAGCAAGTGATTTGAGCTTGTGAGAGGTTTGCACGCTCGCCTCACTCTCGTGAGCTTCGCCGCATGCATCGCGGCTTAAATGAAAATTTGCACGCAGGCTACGCAGGCTCGCTTAACGATGGAACCTGTCATTTCCAAGATCTTCCTGATCATCTCAAACAAACTAAAAAAAAAAGAAAATGAAAAATAATTATAATAATCACATAAAAAAATTAGTAAAGAATTAAAAATAGACAAAAAATCTTGATGAAGTGCTAGATTGATGAAATAACAAGACGATGACCGGGAATTTTCATATCATGAACCGATCGCGTATCGAGGATTCCATTCGATAAGTCTGTAGCTGATTTTGGAATTTTCATGTTAAATACGTATAACACCGCCGCCTGGTTAGCTCAGTTGGTAGAGCGCCAGTCTGTTGTGCGGGAGGTCGAGGGTTCAAGCCCCAGACCGGACCAACACTCAGGGTCTTAAAATAACTGAGGAGCATGTGCTGCCTTTGTAATTGTACCAGCAAATGGTTAGACATTCAAGTCTTCTCGGATAAGGACTATAAACCGTAGGCCCCGTCTCCTGCATCTTCAGTGTTACATGGTCAGCAGGGGACGTTAAAGAACCCACACACTTGTCGAAAAGAGTAGGGGGCGTAGTTCCCGGTGTGGTGGTCTATCTGTTGTTTCATTGTACATTTCATGCATGGGCTGGGTGGGTGAGTGAGATCAAATATGGACTGATAGCGGCAGCCAGAGGCGCCTTTACAAGCTGACGTTCGATCTCACTCAATTAGAATTGTAAACCGCCTTGAGACAGTATGTGATATGTGCGGTATATAAATACACATTCATTCATTCATTCAAGTTTAACGAAAGCAAAACACTCTACACCCTAATATCAGTATGAATATTCTCCACACTCTATATATTTCTACTGGAACTGATGAGGAGAATTTGTTTAACAAACAAAGCTTCCCAGCTTGGTGATGACTTCGTTTATTCTTATGATCTTTGTGAAGAATTCGATTTTATTATTGTAAGGAGAAATTAGATGATGGTCACTCCTAGAGGTTAAAGGATTAACGAGAGTTTATGAATGTTGGATAAGGGGGTTTCCTGGACTCGTCAATGGCCAATCGGTTTTACCTTTCAGTAGTTACAAGGTAGGGTCTGAGTAAGAGATTAGAGTTTCCCAAACATGGATTTTTTTAAATTTTTTTTTACACTAGAGCTTAAACAAGCTAAAAACATTTCAGTGTATATGAGTGATTTTTGAGAATCCATTTGAGTGGTAACGAAGAGGGGGTGGGCTGAGGGTCGGGCCACCAGATCCTTCTCTTGAACACGGTAGTATTTTGAAGCCCGTCTGGTTACGTAATGCAGCGCAGCACAGGGACAGGTGTCACAATGGAAGGATATTAACCGATAGCCATAAATTGGCTAAAATTTTAACCGTGAGTCGTCAAAGCCATCCCCTCATTGAGACCGTCTTTCGTGAGTAACATGACGCGCACTCCGCTTTTAATTTGGAGAGTTTAAAAAGCTTTTCGCAAGAGCGTGTAAAACCAAAACCAAAGTAAACACAACAACCAGTTGGTAAAATGCACCTTTAAACCCCAACATCAAAATGTATATTCTCCATATCGTTCTTTGTACATAACCTGTGATATTAATAGGGAGAATTTGTTTAAAATCACGAGCTTTACTAGTTTGTGATCATTTCCTTGATTCTCATGACGTTTGTGCTTCATTCAACAGTGATACTGTTTGGAGAAATTGGATGTTAGTCACTCTCAGAGATTTGAGGCTGATCTCATTGCTAAGTACGAAATTTATTCATATATATATATATATAACTCAAAAATGATTCTTCCATTTCAACGGCCTACCGCTGACTCCTTAGCTCTATCTTCCATATGTCTGTTGACTGTGTAAGCCTTCGGTATTTCTGATGTAAGAAACAAGAGCAAAAACAAGAAGGAAACAACAAACTGGATCGAACGAAAATAATAAAAAAAATGATTTAACAAATAAACGTCATAACGATGGTCAAGAGCTGTAAAAAGTCAATCTAATGCTTTCCTGGTCAATGGCAGGGAGATCTTACCATCTAGGTTCTAACTATAACAATTAAATACATGTATAGGGCGACACGTGATTTTAATTGACTTTTCTGTTCAATTATTCATCGAAATCTAGGGTTAAATAAAGTTAACTTAATAAAAAGAGACCTCTTTTCAGATGGTAAAGCCTATCTCCTTAAATAACTCTCTTCTTCTATCCATTGTGAAATATCTCAGTATTTGCATACATTTTAAAATGCTGGACCGCACCTCTAAAAAAGCTTTTAAATTCCGCATTCCGATGGCAAATAATCAAACGGAATACATGATTTAATGGCATTTCGATGAATACATGATTCAATGGCATTTCGATGAAAACATGGTATTTTACAATAGATAAAGAACTACCAGATTGGCTCCTGAGTGGATCTACATTCGGCAATAAGGTTAGTTGACACATAACATTCACGTAATCGCTTTTAAGGATGTTTTATGAAATATATTTTTTAATTTACAGGGTTTACTACAACACCCCGTCACCCACTCAATTTTATAAAAAAAAGTGCAAAATCTTACAGCACTAAAGGCAATGAAATGCCGTTTTTCCATCACAGACAGAAGAAAAAAATGCAATGTTGTGCTGTGGACGAGTGGGTGAAATGCTACGAGGAATAAAACTGGTCTACTATTCCAGAATTGATCTTCAACCGTAATGTGTCAACAACTTTGTCGCTAATTGTAATGTAGAATAACATGAGCTGTTTTTCCCCTCAAGATTCTTAGTCTAATCATTATGAATATTCAAGCTCCATAACATTATCTAACTTGTTGTCATATCTAATCTCTATTAACCCTTTAACTCACATGAGTGACCAAGACAGAATTTCTCCTTATTATATCCATACAATATCATGCAGACAAGTGATGAGACTAAAGACAAATATAAATTGTGGGATTACTAATTGATCTGATACCAAATTCTCCAAGCTAACATAGTGAGAATCATTTGGCAGACAGTTAGGAGAATTACAAATAAGATCTTGAGATTTAAAGGGTTAAAATCACCTATGCATTGGATGGCAAGCGGTTCGGTTGTTTTCTCTACAGTAGTGTGATGGTCACCTGACCATGGCTAGCGTTGTTATAACAACATTCATTCTGCTGATTGTTTCCAACATTGTAGGATCCACCACCACCCCCACAGGAATCTGCACTATTATTTCCACTGCTTCCCCCAGAGTATCCTCCTCCTCCTCCTCCTCCTCTGCTCTTTCCCCAAGTTCCACCTCCTCCGCCAAACCCACCATAGACGTCGAAATACTCCGATTTTCCACCCACCCCTCCCTGCAGAAATCCCTTACCACCTTCTCCACCACGTCCCTTGATCCCATTGAAATTCTTTCCACTTCTTCCACTGGAGTAAAACCCGCCACCACCACCACCTGAAATATCATGATATTAATTAAATTAGAAAACTTTTAATGGGGATATCGTGAGATTATGGCAGAATAAACATTTCGTACGAAATTTTTAAATTACTAACAAAATGCTGAAATGCTAAAGATTATTGAAAAATATTCTTACCTGAAAATCCAAAATCAGCAGTCTGTGCACCATGTCCATTGCTCCCCCCTGCCCATGATCTGTACCCAGGATTCCCATTCGTATTTGTGCTGGCGTCACATCCTGCATGTCTTGACTGTGCATCATCTACCCCTCCTCCGCCTCCAGCTATTATCAAAGGTGTGTCGGCTCCTCTCACTACAAACGTACCTCCACCACCGCCAGAAGAATAAGCCCTCTTGTTTATTCCTCCTTCTTGACCAACAAGTACCAGGATGACTTCACCCTTGTTTAAGCGGAATGTTCCAATCATTCTTGCTCCTCTTCCACGATACTGAGGGCTGTCAATACGTTGATCGTACCCTCCAGCTGCCCCTATTGCTTCTATTCTGTAATCACCAGTGTACGGCACAGTCCACTGTTGAATACCGCTGGACAGATCAACTTGTCCGTCATGATCCTTACCTGCGTAGTAACTTCCGAGCGATGTTGGACCACATCTTCCAGCGGCATTGAGATTCGAGAACACGGCTTTTAATGCTGAGAGGAAAATGTAAAATTGACTTCCATTTTTTTTATTAAGTTGTAATTTCATCTTTATCACGAATGTTTATGTTTAGTCTGGCAGCTGGTCGTCTGATCAGTTTAAACAGCTGAGAGAACAAATACATAACATTAAGCTCGTTAAGGGCAGTTCAGATCTCAACTTTTCCTACTCTGAGAAATTTGAAATTATTTTGACTGTTTTGAGCAAAATTTAGGGTACGGGTTACTTATCACAGGAGGAGTCTTCCCCTTTAAGGGGTTTTCGGGCGGATTCCTGTCTGAACATATCAAGAAATGAACCACTTCAGCGAAATCTATGGAAAACTCGTCTTATTTAGTTCCTCGTCATTGCCTTGATAGAATCCTAAGCCCATTAAATGTAATTCGTACAACCCCGATTTCGTAGATTTCAGGTTGTTTCAGTGTTCATTTGGTAGAGGGAAGGTGTGCTTCCATAGGATTAGTATTTCCCGTCGTCACGATTTACATCGAATGATAAAGTATCTGTCTGAGCTGCAATGATTAAGATAAGTATTCGTTTTAAACGCACATTTTGTCAGAGTTTATGTCCGGCGCCGTTTGAAGTGGATCACGCAAATCGTTATCAGTAAAACTTCTGAAGAAAACAATTAAAAAAAAATCAAACAACATTTCTTATACTTACGGCAATTGAATCCCGTTTTGCATTTGCATGTGTAAGAGCCGTCTGTGTTATTGCAACTTGCATTATAGTGACAGCCATGGATGTGGCTGGTACACTCGTCCACATCTAAAAAGTTTGAAAATCCATCAATTTTTTTTAGCAAACTTGATAGATATTAGTCGTAATTTGTTTTCGTCTTCAGATAAATCACTCTCAGCGCAAATGGTTAGACATTTTAGTCTTCTCGGATGAGGAAGAAAAAACCGTCCGCCCTTTCTACTGCATCGTTAAATAATTCATACACTTATTGCAGAGATTAGGGAACATAGCTGCTAGTGTTGTGGTATGGCCCTAATTCTTAAAATGAGGGTATCTGCAAAAGTTTGTCGAGTTTACGCCCCAACCTTCCAAGTGTACTATTGTTTACAATTTGAACTACCTGGCTAGCATTCCTAATAAACCCGATTTGCGATTGTATACGTGAAGTATACCCTTATAGCGGTACGCCCCTTAAGTATCCAGTCAGTTGGAGTTAAGAGATCGACGGAGATAGATCAGAGTTTCTTTTTACACAAGATTCTTCCAGTTAGGTAACGTTGCAGTTTCTCTAAGCCCGTAAAGACAGGATCAGAGGTAAGTGTCAGCTTATTGTATTTAGTTTCCTTTCTCTTCGACTTCATTTGTTTTGTTATTAATCTCATCCCATTTCTTGATCTTGTACATTACAATTTCCCTTTTTTAGTTTTCACCGCATGTGTACCATAGTCAGACGACAGCATTAAACGTTGTTGAATCAACTTGTATTGTGGATTCCTACACTGTGATACTCCCCGAACTCCAGTGCACAACACCCCGTGTCCGCTGCATTGGGTACGCGACAGCCTTAATTCTTAAAATGGGGGTATTCGCAAAAGTTTCCTTCAAAAATTGTAAACTGTTCAATGCAGTCTGGCCAAAGTGCCAAACAAGGCTTTGTAAAGCGCCATAAGCCATTGGATATGATGCTATGAAAATATTTCATTATTATTAATATGTCTCTATGAATATCTATGAATCTCACCTGTGCAATTCCGACCGTTCCCCTGATAACCTTCTGTACAGCTACACGTAAATGATCCCTCGGTATTATTACAAACAGCTTTAGCATGACAGTCATGAGAGTTGTCAATACACTCGTTTCTATCTAAACAAAGAAAACAATGAGGACTGATATGAGCTTATCCGCAAGCTGGATGAAGAACCTTCAGAATATTAAAAAAGAATATTAGTGAGACCTTTTTCACAGTTTTCTCCCGTGTAACCATCTGGACACAGACAAATGTATCTCTTGTCGGTATATCCATTGAGACAGGTGGAATTATGGAGGCAAGGATTACTGGAGCATGGATTCTGATAGGATAGAAAAACGCCTGTTAGCATCTATACTTGACCAAAAACATTCAAGCTGATTTCATGCGATTGAAATGTAAAGTAAAATCCTACCTCAGAGGCCCAGAGAATAAAACCTTTTTTTATTTCTTTATCTTCACGATGTTGGGCGTGGTCAAAATTACTCAGTTGGCAGAGCTTGAAGCCTGTCTTGTTTGGTGGGCCAATGTTCACAGACAGACAGTTGCTCTCCATGAGGCACTCATATCTGCAGTCATGAGTCATGAGCTCCTCCCCCATTGGCAAGTAAATTTCTTTAAATACATAACGTTGAGGAGCACGTTCTCCTTCTGATCTCTTAAACCTAAGACTTCGGCAGCCAAAATCTGGAGGCATTGGATTCATAAGGAAAAATGTCATCAGAATTTCAGCTCGAGAAATACTTATACTCTGATCAGAAACGGGAATACTACTGCTAGAGCGATACATATCAGATATTACAGAATTTATTAGTGTACCTTAAAAACACTTTGGGTCAGCACAAAAAAAAAAAAATTAAAAATAAATTAAAATAAACAACAATACTACTTTTATTCCGTTAGTTAATGAAACACAAAAAAAACCTTTTAAAGTGACTTCCCTGATAACAGAATAAATAACGGGAAAAAAATTGTTGCTGTTAGATCTTCATGGTAGCCTTTTACATTAAAAGGGCTTTTGGTATTAAGGTAGTTTGTAAAAGATAGCTAAAAGATAAATCAATTAGGTTTCAAACTTATCGTTTCGCGTAATGATGCAAGAGATCGTTTTACCATAAAATTGCTTTAAAAAGAAAATTTTCAGACTTAAATATAAATCTTCAGTTTCCTAAAAATAAAGTGTTTTTTATTACGAGGTAATTTTCACACTATAACTGTGTGTTCCATCGGTAGCCAATATCGGATTGCTTACTTTCCCTGCAATCTTAACAGGTTTAAACCTGTTTGAAAACTCTGGTTGGCTTATGTCGCCTTATATATAAAATACATGAAAATATGTTCAGCCTGAATTGTAAAACTCTATGTTATTTTAGCTAGGGGAAGAAACCACCTGTTTTGGTGTTAATGAGCAAATAGAATATCTGATGTTTGTCTTTGTTAATGCCTGGCTCCTACTTAAATGGTCGACTCAAAACTCTCCCTCTTTGCAAATCGTTCTTCCTCTTAAATTTCGTTTACATACATCATCTTTTAGTCTCAAGACCTATCGTGCAGAAAAACTGATATTTAAAGGAACGAAATGCTGTTTGGGAAAGCGTCGTGGTGTAGGGCATGCCATCATGAAGGTTTTCTTAAGTACGAGGACTCAGCTAGCGCGCTTCGCACGCTGCAGCTGAAGAGCGACTAGCAATGAAAGATATGTGCTACACGTGAAACAAAAAACTGATTAGAAAATAACTTCTGCCTTCCCGTCGATTTTTAGCCGAAAGTTTACCGAAAAAATTTTTGGTTAATTTTTTTAACCGGAAAAAATATAGATTGGCAAGTTTTTCTCGTCATTTCAACTCAAAAGTCAACAACAATTTTCCATTACTTAAAAACTTATTGATCATAGAAATAACTTCGACAATGTTTAACCTTATGCCAGCATAGGTGTCAAAGTGAGACAGCATTTAATTACGTAAAATAAGTAAATAAGTTAAGTAAATAGGTTAAGTAAATACTCTCTAAGAAATTTTGAACCTGCGATGAAAACCTTACCGGAAGGTTTTCGTCTTCCCGGAAGATTTTCGTAAAGTGTTAGACACTTTATTTGCTCTCGAAATTGGTTTCATGTCTGGTCTCAAGAAATGTCCGTGTTGAAAAGTTGATATTCAACGGACCGAGATATTCTTGCACTTTGAGAAAGTTTTAGTTCAAGATGAAGCTACTTTTGGCAAGTAATTAATTTATACTTTTCATGAAACTTTTGTCAATTGCGATTAAAAACTCCAAATTTTTAAAATTTTCTGAAAAATCTTCATGTCAATTAATTTTAAAAGAAAAGTAATATTTTCCAAATCATTTCTAGAAATCTTTTATTAAAAACTACGAAATCAAGTGTTAAAAATCCATATCGCCGTGCGATAAATTAATGTTGCTTCGCCTGTAAATCGACGGGAAAGCAGGAAGTATTTTCTATTCAGTTTTTTCTTTCACGCGTAGCACATAGATTTGACTGTTAGTGGCTCTTTAAACTGTAGCATAACCTCCTTTTTATCTACTTCTCCAAGATGTGTAATCGAGCGATAAGGTAGAAAAAGGGTTTAAAAACTCTCAAACTTTCATCCTCTGTATCAACTTAGTCTAACATAGTCGTGAAAGCCAACGAATTGACGGATGTGTGATCATGAAGGTTTTCTTGAATACAAAGCCAATTGAAAAGCATACTATAAAGAATAACGCTGGACCATAATTTTAGGAACTTTCTCTCGCTTAAGTAATAATTCCTGTTAGGGGCATCCGATATCGCTCCGAAATTTGCGTTAGCCAATACTTGATGCTGCTTCAATTTTTCCGTCTATTAGAAAGTTTTTGCTGCTAAACCTACAGAGAGTATATATTATAGCTTTCTGAAGCTGGCAAAGCGCTTCAAAGCTGATATAAAATGAAAGTCAGTGTTAATGACAAAGATGGATAAAAAAAACTTTACCCGGAAAACGGTGACGTGTACAAGTTAGTTTCGCGAGAGACACATAGAGCTTATCAGGTATTTTAACATTTTTAAGTTTAACTTGGTACTTTGTACTAATATAATTAGTTAGAAGTCAATGAAACAAATAACTTTGAAAAAGATGCAGAAATATGCTATTCACAAGTATTACATTTCTAGCTTTTTTCGAAGAAATAACGGACTGGACTTCTAAACATAAGAGGGATGAGCTAAGGAAAACAGTTAAATATCAAAGACTTACCTTTGTTTCCATCCGCAGGGCAGTGAAGCCATCCTCCCCACAGAACTGTTATGGACAGTAAAGATAGAGATAGTTTGGTGAGAATCTTCATCCTTGAAGAAAATGCTTGTACATGTCTATCGTTTACAGTGAAGCTGGATACTCTACCGTCAAGCTTAAATGCTACTTGAAGTTGGCAGGTTGCCTAATTTAATTGTCCAATTTCGTAGCGATTGTCTCGTTTCTCAAGTTAATTTAAAAGCCTTTTAATATATTCCTTCCATTTCTTCTATGACAGGATTATAAAAATAGATTTAGAACTTCAGTTTTCTTGTCATTTTCAACCATTCATAACTTTACAAGCTCATTAGGTGTAATATAAAGTGTAAATTGGCCTCCGTAAACAGTTCCTAAAGTTGACGTTTCGAGCGTTGGCTTTAATGCTTTTTCATTCTGACGAAGGGCTAACGCTCGAAACGTCGGCTTAGAAACTCTTTACAGTAGCAAATTTACTCTATCAACTCAACTGATAAAACCGATCTTTTAATATCCCCTACCGACAAAGCACCACAGCCTGTTTATTTGTAAATGTAGGCTCATTAAGTCAAATCCTTTTGCAACGTTGACATTCGTTCATCTTTCATTGCTGAATAAAAGCGTCTTATCAGAGCAATACAATCCAATGCAATAAAATGTTGTCGATGACACAAGTTTATTACGAATATCGTCCTGAGGAGTGGCTAAAATAAAAAATACATTTATTTTTGTAACCTAAAAATTACTTGATTTGTGTTTGGGCAAGCAAAAAAAGAAAGCTAAATTCTCCTTCTGTTGGTGACTTTACGAGGGTTCAAAAATATATCTTTGATATATTCATTATGTGGCAAATTGTTATCTTCCTGTCTGGCAGCTGTAGATCGTCAATTATGAAAACAGCAGGCTGTATTGAAGATGACCTGCGCAAAGCCACCCTTAGAATCATCTAGAAGATTATTTAAAACATCATTTGATTTGAAATATCATATTATTGTCGTCTTCTCTGGAACTTCTTCGATTTCGATTTTACTCTTTGCTCCATTATTGTTAATAGGCACCGAAATTTTCGTCGATAGGTTTTTATTCTAACAAAAAAGTACCCGTTGTTGTGCTATTTGTATCTTTAACTGCATTAATATTTGTGCTTTCGACATCTTTCATAATCCTTTTTTCTTCCTGATCTTTCAATTTATCCTGTCCCTCAATCTCCCCGCTTTCTAATGAATTTTCAGAATTTTTCCCTAAAGCGTCCAAATGTTTGCCGCATGCATCGCAGCTTTAATGAAAATTTGCACGCAGGCTACGCAACCACGCGAAACGATGAAATGTAGTGTCCATGTCATCTCCTTAAACTTCCTGACAACCTCAAAAAGAAAAATGATAATAACCACATAAGAAATAAGTCAAGAGATAAAAATCGAAAAAAAAAAAATGTTGATGAAGCGATAAATTGATGAAATATAAAGACGATGATCGGGAATTTTTATTTCATGAAACTAACGCGTATCGAGAATTCTATTAAATAATTCTTTAGCTGATTTCGGAACTCTCCTGTTAAATACGCATGAGAACCTTAACGAATGCTTAACACTTTACATCCTATGATCAGAATGAATATTCTCCATACTTTCCCTTTATATTTCCACTGCTGCTGATAAGGAGACTGTTTGACAAACAAAGCTTCCTGGCTTGGTGATCATTTCCTTTAGTCTCATGATCTTAGTGAAGACTTCCATTTATTATTGCAGGGAGAAATAAGATTCTGGTCACTCTTGGAGGTTAAAGGATTAAGGAGAGTCAATGAATTTTGGCTGAGGAAGCAGACCTTCAATGGCCAATCGGTTTTAACCGTCAGTTATATGGTAGGATCTGGGTAAGAGATTAGGGGTTCCCAAACACCGTTTTCTTTTGTTACACTAGAGCTTAAATAAGTTAAGAACCATTTCAATAATTATGAATCTTTGATATTTCCATTTGAGTAGTAACTTGCCCTCTATTTTTGGTAGAATTTAAGACAAGACATGAAGTTGAAGGAAGAGATGGGCTGAGAGCCGCGCCACCGGATCCTCCTCCTGATCACGGTGACATTTTGAAGCCCGTCCGTTTACGTGATGCAGCACAGGGACAAAAAAGGGAGAAGTGTTCCCTGACGGTTTTAATGGGGTAACTGTTGGCTGTAAAACGGCCAAAAATTTAGCTGTAAGCTGCAAGAGAAAAGTTAAACGTGAGGAAAATTTGAGGTAAACACAATGAAAATATTTCACCGATAGCCGTAAATTGGAAAAAATTTAGCCGTGAGCCGTAAAAGTCATCACTCCGTTAAAAACCGTCTTTTGTCAACAACATGACACACTCTCCGCTTTTAATCTTAGAGAGTTCAACCCTTCAACTGCCGGTTCAACTGCCAAAACCAAAGTAAACTCAACAACCAGTTGGTAAAATACACCTTTAAACCCAAACATCAAAATGTATATTCTCCATATCGTTCTTTGTACATAACCTGTGGTATTAATAAGGAGAATTTGTTTAAAATCACGAGCTTTACTAGTTTGTGATCATTTCCTTGATTCTCATGACGCGTGTGCTTCATTGCACAGTGATACTGTTTGGAGAAATTGGATGCTAGTCACTCTCAGAGATTTTAGGCTGATCTCATTGCCAAGTACGAAATTTATTCATATATACATCTATATATATATATATATATAATTTTTTCACAGCTAAGTGTAAATCAAAAGCTCAGAGTGAGTTTAAAATCAATTTTTTCTAATTGAGTCAGTTTTGATGTTTTGTATGACCTGTTTGGGTTTTTGTTTTCGGCATTATATTTTAAATCTCGGATTTTCTTTCATATGATCAGTGATCAGACTGAGATATCGTTCCTATCAATAAATATAATATAACAGAATGTCTAGCTAGTATGCTACGCAAATTCATTGAATATTGGGAAGCCAGTACGCAAATCTATCTTGCGTAAAAGCGAACAACTGAAACTCTTTAAATAAGCGAGTTTTCCTTCGCATCTGGAATCCGGGAATTTCTCGCCGTAAACATTTGCCGAAAGAAAACCTTGTCGAAGACACTTCCGAAAAAACTTGCTCTAGTGGTTAAACAGAGTGGTACATTTGAAAATGCAACTCAAAATATTTTTCATGAAAGCCATAATCGTTGCGGATGACGGGAACAATTAGATGAAATAGCACGAGTATCTCAAAATGGATCGAAAACCGAAAAAATGGCTCCTATGTAGATCGTCAATCGGCGATAAGTTAGTTGACAGAAAAGATGTTTTAGTTGTGACATACCACACCTAAAGTCAAGGGGGAGAGGGAGTCGTTAATGTTGCCCCTATGATGAATTTTCATCTGTCATTTCTTTTTAATTAGCTATTTTGGCTAAATTTCCCTCTCTTTCGCACAGGACGAAGCTAGGGTAACTTTGTACAGTGTTCCAATCTTTCATTGTCTTTAAAGGAATGAGTATGTTGGAACGGACACGCAATTAAACAATATATTGGAGACCTTTTTTTATTGATAGCTTGACACTAAATTTCTAGAACCACTTAAAATGCAGCAACAGCTTTAATTTACCACCTAAACTAACTGAAGTGTTATCACCTTAAAGGCTTTTAAAACAATCAAAGTACAATATTTCCACGAATATAATGTGAATTACGTCATATGCGTTAAATGGATCCAAGAGCGATCATCTTCCCGGGTATTTGCACTAGCCGGGGTAGAGAAGGGGAGGGAGGGGGGGAGGGGAGGACCGAAGTTTTTCCTCTTTTTGTAAGAAGAGCCCCCTACACAGATTGAGCCATTTGAGGTCACGTGAAAAGATATTGCAAGCCCTCCTCTCTCTCTCTCGTATGGGTCCAGGCCGGATATCACTTTGTTCGCGGAGTTTTTGCTTTTACGAGAGGTTTTCTATTCCTGAGTAATCTCCTTTATAAGAACAAAGCTCGACTGAAGCTTGGATCGAGATAATCGCACTTGCATGGAATCAATAACTTATATACACAAACCTTATTTGAGTTGTAAATACAAGAAATTAATGTAAATATTGTCAAACTTTTAATCAAAATGTTTTCAACTCTCTCACTCAAAAATGAATGTTCCATTTCAACGGCCTACCGCTGACTCCTTAGCTCTATCTTCCATATGTCTGTTGACTGTGTAAGTCTTCGGTATTTCTGATATAAGAAACAAGAGCAAAAACAAGAAGGAAAAAACAAACTGGATCGAACGAAAACAATAATAATAATAATACAATTATTTAACAAATAAATGTCGTAACGATGGTTAAGAGCTGTGAAAAGTCAATCTAATGCTTTCCTGGTCAATGGCAGGAAGATCTTATCATAGATGTTCTAACTATAAAAATTAAATACATGTATAAGGCGACACGTAATTTTAATTGACTTTTCTGTTCAATTATTCATCGAAATCTAGGGTTAAATACAGTTAACTTAATAAAAAGAGACCTCTTTTCAGATGGTAAAGCCTATCTCCTTAAATAACATTCTTTTCATATCCATTGTTAAATATCTCAGTATTTGCATACATTTTAAAATGCTGAGCTGCACCTCTAAAAAAGCTTTTAAATTCCGAATTCTGATAGTAAATAATCAAACGGAATACATGATTGAATGGCATTTGGATGAATACATGGTATTTTACAATGGATCAAGAACTACGAGATTGGCTCCTGAGTGGATCTACATTCGGCAATAAGGTTAGTTGACACATAACATTCACGTAATCGCTTTTAAGGATGGTTTATTAAATACTTTTTTAATGTACAGGGTTTACTACAACACCCCGTCACCCACTCAATTTTATAAGAAAAAAAGTGCAAAATCTTACAGCAATAAAGTCAATGAAATGCCGTTTTTCCATCACAGACAAGAAAAAAATGCAATGTTGTGCTGTGGACGAGTGGGTGAAATGCTATGAGGAATAAAACTGGTCTACTATTCCAGAATTGATCTTCAACCGTAATGTGTCAACAACTTTGTCGCTAATTGTAATGTAGAATAACATGAGCTGTTTTCCCCCTCAAGATTCTTAGTCTAATCATTATGAATATTCAAGCTCAATAACATTATCTAACTTGTTGTCATATCTAATCTCTATTAACCCTTTAACTCCCATTAGTGACCAAGACAGAATTTCTCCTTACTATATCCATACAATATCATGCAGGCAAGTGATGAGAATAAAGAAAAATATAAATTGTGGGATTACTAATTGATCTGATATCAAATTCTCCAAGCTAACATAATGAGAATCATTTGGCAGACAGTAATGAGAATTACTAATGATATCTTGAGATTTAAAGGATTAAAATCACCTATGCATTAGATGGCAAGCGGTTGGGTTGTTTTTTCTACAGTAGTGTGATGGTCACCTGACCATGGCCTGCCTTGTTGTAACAACATTCATTCTGCTGATTGTTTCCAACATTGAAGGATCCACCACCACCCCCACAGAAATCCGAACGGTGACGTCCACTGCCTCCCCCAGAGTATCCTCCTCCTCCTCCTCCTCCGCTGCTCCATCCCGAAGCTCCACCTCCTCCGCCAAACCCACCATAGACGTCGAGACTCCCTGATCTCCCACCAACCCCTCCCTGCAGAAATCCCTTACCACCCTCGCCACCACCTCCCTCGGTCCTATTGAAATTAATTCCACTGGAGTAAAACCCGCCACCACCACCACCTGAAATATCAGGATATTAATTAATTAGAAAACTTTTAATGGGGATATCGTGAGATTATGGCAGAATAAACATTTCGTACGAAATTTTTAAATTACTACCAAAATGCTGAAATGCTAAAGATTATTGAAAAATATTCTTACCTGATAATCCAGAATCAGCAGTCTGTGCACCATGTCCATTGCTCCCCCCTGCCCATAATCTGTACCCAGGATTCCCTGACGTGTTTGTGCTGGCGTCACATTCTGTATGTCTTGAACGTACAAATGCTACCCCTCCTCCGCCTCCTGCTATTATCAAAGGTGTGTTGGCTCCTCTCACTACAAATGTACCTCCACCACCTCCAGAAGAATAACGCCTCTTGTTTATTCCTCCTTCTTGACCTACAAGTACCTGGATGACTTCACCCTTGTTTAAGCGGAATGTTCCAATCATTCTTGCTCCTCTTCCGCGATACTGAGAGCTGCTTGTCAGTAGATCGTACCCTCCAGCTGCCCCTATTGCTTCTATTCTGTAATCACCAGTGTTCGGTACAGTCCACTGTTGAATACCGCTGGACAGAGCAACTTGTCCGTCATGATCATGATCAGCGTAGTAACTTCCGAGCGATGTTGGACCACATCTTCCAGTGGCATTGAGATTTGAGAACACGGCTTTGAATGCTGAGAGGAAAATATAAATTTGACATCCATTTTTTTATTAAGTTGCATTGCCATCTTTATCACGAATGTTTATGTTTAGTCTGGAAGCTGTTTGTATGATCAGTTCAAAAAGCTGAGAGAACAAATATGTTACATTAAGCTCGTTAAGGGCAGTTCAGATCTTAAGTTTTCCTACTCTGAGAAATTTGAAATTATTTTGACTGTTTGGAGGAAAATTTAGGGTACGGGTTACTTATCACAGGAAGAGTCTTCCCCTTTAAGGGGTTTTCGGGCGGATTCCTGTATAAACGTATCAGGAAATGAACCACTTCAGCGAAATCTATGGAAAACTCGTCTTATTTAGTTCCTGGTCATTGCCCTGATAGAATCCTAAGCCCATTAAATGTAATTCGTACGACCTCGATTTCGTAGATTTCAGGTTGTTTCAGTGTTCATTTGGTAGAGGGAAGGTGTGCTTGCATAGCATTAGTATTTCCCGTTGTCACGATTTACATCGAATGATAAAGTATCTGTCTGAGCTGCAATGATTGAGGTAAGTATTCGTTTTAAACGCACATTTTATCAGAGTTTATGTCCGGCGCCGTTTCAAGTGGATCACGCAAATCGTTATCAGTTAAACTTCTGAAAAAAACTATTAAAAAAAAATAAAACAACATTTCTTATACTTACTGCAATTGAATCCCGTTTTGCATTTGCATGTGTAAGAGCCGTCTATGTTATTGCAACTTGCATTATAGTGACAGCCATGGATGTGGCTGGTACACTCGTCCACATCTGAAAAGTTGGAAAATCCATCAATTTTTTTTAGCAAACTTGACTGTGATAGATATTAGTGGTAATTTGTTTTCGTCTTCAGATAAATCACTTTCAGCGCAAATGGCTAGACATTTTAGTCTTCTCGGATGAGGAAGAAAAAACCGTCCGCCCCTTCTACTGCATCGCTAAATAATTCATACACTTATTGCAGAGATTAGGGAATATAGCTGCTAGTGTTATGGTATGGCCCTAATTCTTAAAATGAGGGTATCTGCAAAAACTTTTCGAGTTTACGCCCCAACATTCCAAGTGTACTATTGTTTACAGTTTGAACTACCTGGCTAGCATTCCTGATAAAGCCGATTTACGATTGTATACGTGAAGTATACCCTTATAGCGGTACGCCCCATAAGTATCCAGTCAGTTGGAGTTAAGAGATCGACGGAGATAGATCAGAGTTTCTTTTTACACAAGATTCTTCCGGTTAGGTAACGTTGCAGTTTCTCTAAGCCGGTAAAGACAGGATCAGAGGTAGGTCTCAGCTTATTGTATTTAGTTTCCTTTCTCTTCGACTTCATTTGTTTTCTTATTAGTCTCATCCCATTTTTTGATCTTGTACATTATAATTTCCCTTTTTTAGTTTTCACCGCATGTGTACCATAGTCAGACGACAGCATTAAACGTTGTTGAATCAACTTGTGTTGTCGATTCCTACACTGTGATACTCCCCGAACTCCAGTGCACAACACCCCGTGTCCGCTGCACTGGGTACGCGACAGCCTTAATTCTTAAAATGGGGGTATTCGCAAAAGTTTCCTTCAAAAATTGTAAACTGTTCAATGCAGTCTGGCCAAAGTGCCAAACAAGGCTTTGTAAAGCGCCATAAGCCATTGGATATGATTCTATGAAAATATTTCATTATTATTAATATGTCTCTATGAATATCTATGAATCTCACCTGTGCAATTCCGACCGTTCCCCTGATAACCCTCTGTACAGTTACACGTAAATGATCCCTCGGTATTATTACAAACAGCTTTGGCATGACAGTCATGAGAGTTGTCAATACACTCGTTTCTATCTAAACAAAGAAAACAACGAGGACTGATATGAGCTTATCCGCAAGCTGGATGAAGAACCTTTAGAACATTAAAAAAGAATATTAGTGAGACCTTTTTCACAGTTTTCTCCCGTGTAACCATCTGGACACAGACAAATGTATCTCTTGTCGGTATATCCATTGAGACAGGTGGAATTATGGAGGCAAGGATTACTGGAGCATGGATTCTGATAGGATAGAAAAACGTCTGTTAGCATCTATACTTGACCAAAAACATTCAAGCTGATTTCAGAGGATTGTATTGTAATGTAAAGTAAAATCCTACCTCAGAGGCCCAGAGAATAAAACCTTTTTCTATTTCTTTATCTTCACGATGTTGGGCGTGGTCAAAATTACTTAGTTGGCAGAGCCTGAAGCCTGTCTCGTTTGGTGGGCCGATGTTCACAGACAAACAATTGCTCTCCATGAGGCACTCATATCTACAGTCATGAGTCATGAGCTCCTTCCCCATTGGCAAGTAAATTTCTTTAAATACGTATCGTTGAGGAGCACTTTCTCCTTCTGATCTCTTAAACCTAAGACTTCGGCAGCCAAAATCTGGAGGCATTGGATTCATAAGAAAAAATGTCATGAGAATTTCAGCTCGAGAAATACTTATACTCTGATCAGAAACGTGAATACTACTGCTAGGGCGATACATGTCAGATATTACAGAATTTATTAGTGTACCTTAACAACACTTTGGGTCAGCACAAAAAAAAAAAATTAAAAAGAAAATAAACAACAATACTACTTTTAATCCGTTAGTTAATGAAACACAAAAAAAACCTTTTAAAGTGACTTTCCTGATAACAGAATAAATAACGGGAAAAAAATTGTTGCTGTTAGATCTTCATGGTAGCCTTTTACATTAAAAGGGCTTTTGGTATTAAGGTAGTTTGTAAAAGATAGCTAAAAGATAAATCAATTAGGTTTCAAACTTATCGTTTCGCGCAATGATGCAAGAGATCGTTTTACCATAAAATTGCTTTAAAAAGAAAAATTTCAGACTTTAATATGAATCTTGAGTTTCTTAAAAATAAAGTGTTTTTTATTACGAGGTAATTTTCACACTACAACTGTGTGTTCCATCGGTAGCCAATATCGGATTGTTTACTTTCCCTGCAATCTTAACAGGTTTAAACCTGTTTGAAAACTCTGGTTGGCTTATGTCGCCTTATATATAAAATACATGAAAATATGTTCAGCCTGAATTGTAAAACTCTATGTTATTTTAGCTAGGGGAAGAAACCACCTGCTTTGGTGTTAATGAGCAAATAGAATATCTGATGTTTGTCTTTGTTAATGCCTGGCTCCTACTTAAATGGTCGACTCAAAACTCTCCCTCTTTGCAAATCGTTCTTCCTCTTAAATTTCGTTTACATACATCATCTTTTAGTCTCAAGACCTATCGTGCAGAAAAACTGATATTTAAAGGAACGAAATGCAGTTTGGGAAAGCGTCGTGGTGTAGGGCATGCCATGATGAAGGTTTTCTTAAGTACGAGGACTCAGCTAGTGCGCTTCGCACGCTGCAGCTGAAGAGCGACTAGCAATGAAAGATATGTGCTACGCGTGAAACAAAAAACTGATTAGAAAATAATTACCGAGAAAAGTTTTGGTTAATTTTTTTAACCGGAAAAAATATAGATTGGCAAGTTTTTCTCGTCATTTCAACTCAAAAGTCAACAACAATTTTCCATTAATTAAAAACTTATGGATCATAGAAATAACGTCGACAATGTTTAACCTTATGCCAGCATAGGTGTCAAAGTGAGACAGCATTTAATTACGTAAAATAAGTAAATAAGTTAAGTAAATACTCTCTAAGAAATTTTGAACCTGCGATGAAAACCTTACCGGAAGGTTTTCGTCTTCCCGCAAGATTTTCGTAAAGTGTTAGACACTTTATTTGCTCTCGAAATTGGTTTCATGTCTGGTCTCGAGAAATGTCCGTGTTGAAAAGTTGATATTCAACGGACCGAGATATTCTTGCACTTTGAGAAAGTTTTAGTTCAAGATGAAGCCACTTTTGGCAAGTAATTAATTTATACTTTTCAAGAAACTTTTGTCAATTGCGATTAAAAACTCCAAATTTTAAAAATTTTCTGAAAAATCTTCATGTCAATTAATTTTAAAAGAAAAGTAATATTTTCCAAATCATTTGTAGAAATCTTTTATTAAAAACTACGAAATCATGTGTTAAAAATCCATATCGCCGTGCGATAAATTAATGTTGCTTCGCCTGTAAATCGACGGGGAAGCAGGAAGTATTTTCTATTCAGTTTTTTCTTTCACGCGTAGCACATAGATTTGATTGTTAGTGGCTCTTTAAACTGTAGCATAACATCCTTTTTATCTACTTCTCCAAGATGTGTAATCGAGCGATAAGGTAGAAAAAGGGTTTAAAAACTCTCAAACTTTCATCCTCTGTATCAACTTAGTCTAACATAGTCGTGAAAGCCAACGAATCGACGGATGTGTGATCATGAAGGTTTTCTTGAATACAAAGCCAATTGAAAAGCATACTATAAAGAATAACACTTGACCATAATTTTAGGAACTTTCTCTCGCTTAGGTAATAATTCCTGTTAGGGGCATCCGATATCGCTCCGAAATTTGCGTTAGCCAATACTTGATGCTACTTCAATTTTTCCGTCTATTAGAAATGTTTTGCTGCTAAACCTACAGAGAGTATATATTATAGCTTTCTGAAGCTGGCAAAGCGCTTCAAAGCTGATATAAAATGAAAGTCAGTGTTAATGACAAAGATGGATAAAAAAAAACTTTACCCGGAAAACGGTGACGTTTACAAGTTTGTTTCGCGAGAGACACGTAGAGCTTATCAGGTATTTTAACGTAAATTATAAGTTGAACTTGGTACTTTGTACTAATATAATTAGTTAGAAGTCAATGAAACAAATAACTTTGAAAAAGATGCAGAAATATGCTATTCACAAGTATTACATTTCTAGCTTTTTTCGAAGAAATAACGGACTGGAATTCTAAACATAAGAGGGATGAGCTAAGGAAAGCAGTTAAATATCAAAGACTTACCTTTGTTTCCATCCGCAGGGCAGTGAAGCCATCCTCCCCACAGAACTGTTATGGACAGTAAAGATAGAGATAGTTTGGTGGGAATCTTCATCCTTGAAGAAAATGCTTGTACATGTTTATCGTTTACAGTGAAGCTGGATACTCTACCGTCAAGCTTAAATGCTACTTGAAGTTGGCAGGTTGCGTAATTTAATTGTCCAATTTCGTAGCGATTGTCTCGTTTCTCAAGTTAATTTAAAAGCCTTTTAATATATTCCTTCCATTTCTTCTATGACAGGAATATAAAAATAGATTTAGAACTTCAGTTTTCTTGTCATTTTTAACCATTCATAACTTTACAAGATCATTAGGTGTAATGTAAAATGTAAATTAGCCTCCGTAAACAGTTCCTAAAGTTGACGTTTCGAGCGTTGGCTTTAATCCTTTTTCATTCTGACAAAAGGCTAACGCTCGAAACGTCGGCTTAGAAACTCTTTACAGTAGCAAATTTACGCTATCAACTCAACTGATAAAACTGATCTTTTAATACCCCCTACCGACGAAGCACCACAGCCTGTTTATTTGTAAATGTAGGCTCATTAAGTCAAATCCTTTTGCAACGTTGACATTCGTTCATCTTTCATTGCTGAATAAAAGCGTCTTACCAGAGCAATATAATCCAATGCAATAAAATGTTGTCGATGACACAAGTTAATTACGAATATCGTCCTGAGGAGTGGCTAAAATAAAAAATACATCTATTTTTGTAACCTAAAAATTACTTGATTTGTGTTTGGGAAGCAAAAAAAAGAAAACTAAATTCTCCTTCCGTTGGTGACTTTACGAGGGTACAAAAATATATCTTTGAGATATTCATTATGTGGCAAATTGTTATCTTCCTGTCTGGCAGCTGGAGATCGTCAATTATGAAAACAGCAGGCTGCATTGAAGATGACCTGCGCAGAGCCACCCTTAGAATCATCTTGAAGATTATTTAAAGCATCATTTGATTTGAAATATCATATTTATGTCGTCTTCTCTGGAACGTCTTCGATTTCGATTTTACTCTTTGCTCCATTATTGTTAATAGGCATCAAAATTTTCGTCGATAGGTTTTTATTCTAACAAAAAAGTACCCGTTGTTGTGCTATTTGCTTGTTTTAACTGCATCGATATTTATGCTTTCGACATCGTTCATAATCCTTTTTTCTTCCTGATCTTTCAATTTATCCTTTCCCTCAATCTCCCCGTTTTCTAATGAATTTTCAGAATTTTTCTCTAAAGCGTCCAAATGTTTGCCGCATGCATCGCAGCTTTAATGAAATTTTGCACGCAGGCTACGCAACCACGCGAAACGATGAAATGTAGTGTCCATGTCATCTCCTTAAACTTCCTGACAACCCCAAAAAGAAAAATGATAATAACCACATAAGAAATAAGTCAAGAGATAAAAATCGAAAAAAAAAAATGTTGATGAAGCGATAAATTGATGAAATATAAAGACGATGATCGGGAATTTTTATTTCATGAAACTAACGCGTATCGAGAATTCTATTAACTAATTCTTCAGCTGATTTCGGAACTCTCCTGTTAAATACGCATGAGAACCTTAACGAATGCTTAACACTTTACATCCTATGATCAGAATGAATATTCTCCATACTTTCCCTTTATATTTCCACTGCTGCTGATAAGGAGACTGTTTGACAAACAAAGCTTCCTGGCTTGGTGATCATTTCCTTTATTCTCATGATCTTAGTGAAGACTTCCATTTATTATTGCAGGGAGAAATAAGATTCTGGTCACTCTTGGAGGTTAAAGGATTAAGGAGAGTCTATGAATTTTGGCTGAGGAAGTTTTCAAGTCTCGTACCCAGACCTTCAATGGCCAATCGGTTTTAACCGTCAGTTATATGGTAGGATCTGGGTAAGAGATTAGGGGTTCCCAAACACCGTTTTCTTTTGTTACACTAGAGCTTAAATAAGTTAAGAACCATTTCAATAATTATAAATCTTTGATATTTCCATTTGAGTAGCAACTTGCCCTCTGTTTTTGGTAGAATTTAAGATAAGACATGAAGTTGAAGGAAGAGGTGGGCTGAGAGCCGCGCCACCGGATCCTCCTCCTGATCACGGTGATATTTTGAAGCCCGTCCGTTTACGTGATGCAGCACAGGGACAAAAAAGGGAGAAGTGTTCCCTGACGGTTTTAATGGGGTAACTGTTGGCTGTAAAACGGCCAAAAATTTAGCCGTAAGCTGCAAGAGAAAAGTTAAACGTGAGGAAAATTTGAGGTAAACTCAATGAAAATATTTCACCGATAGCCGTAAATTGGAAAAAATTTAGCCGAGAGCCGTAAAAGTCATCACTCCGTTAAAAACCGTCTTTTGTTAACAACATGACACACTCTCCGCTTTTAACCTTAGAGAGTTCAACCCTTCAACTGCCGGATCAACTGCCAAAACCAAAGTAAACTCAACAACCAGTTGGTAAAATACACCTTTAAACCCAAACATCAAAATGTATATTCTCCATATCGTTCTTTGTACATAACCTGTGGTATTAATAAGGAGAATTTGTTTAAAATCACGAGCTTTACTAGTTTGTGATCATTTCCTTGATTCTCATGACGCGTGTGCTTCATTGCACAGTGATACTGTTTGGAGAAATTGGATGCTAGTCACTCTCAGAGATTTTAGGCTGATCTCATTGCCAAGTACGAAATTTATTCATATATACATCTATATATATATATAATTTTTTCACAGCTAAGTGTAAATCAAAAGCTCAGAGTGAGTTTAAAATCAATTTTTTCTAATTGAGTCAGTTTTGATGTTTTGTATGACCTCTTTGGGATTTTGTTTTCGGCATTATATTTTAAATCTCGGATTTTCTTTCATATGATCAGTGATCAGACTGAGATATCGTTCCTATCAATAAATATAATATAACAGAATGTCTAGCTAGTATGCTACGCAAATTCATTGAATATTGGGAAGCAAGTGCGCAAATCTATCTTGCGTAAAAGCGAACAACTGAAACTCTTTAAATAAGGAAGTTTTCCTTCGCATCTGGAATCCGGGAATTTCTCGCCGTAAACATTTGCCGAAAGAAAACCTTGTCGAAGACACTTCCGAAAAAACTTGCTCTAGTGGTTAAACAGAGTGGTACATTTGAAAATGCAACTCAAAATATTTTTCATGAAAGCCATAATCGTTGCGGATGACGGGAACAATTAGATGAAATAGCACGAGTATCTCAAAATGGATCGAAAACCGAAAAAATGGCTCCTATGTAGATCGTCAATCGGCGATAAGTTAGTTGACAGAAAAGATGCTTTAGTTGTGACATACCACACCTAAAGTCAAGGGGGAGAGGGAGTCGTTAATGTTGCCCCTATGATGAATTTTCATCTGTCATTTCTTTTTAATTAGCTATTTTGGCTAAATTTCCCTCTCTTTCGCACAGGACGAAGCTAGGGTAACTTTGTACAGTGTTCCAATCTTTCATTGTCTTTAAAGGAATGAATATGTTGGAACGGACACGCAATTAAACAATATATTGGAGACCTTTTTTTATTGATAGCTTGACACTAAATTTCTAGAACCACTTAAAATGCAGCAACAGCTTTAATTTACCACCTAAACTAACTGAAGTGTTATCACCTTAAAGGCTTTTAAAACAATCAAAGTGCAATATTTCCACTCATATAATGTGAATTACGTCATATGCGTTAAATGGATCCAAGAGCGATCATCTTCCCGGGTATTTGCACTAGGCGGGGCAGAGAAGGGGAGGGAGGGGGGGAGGGGAGGACCGAAGTTTTTCCTCTTTTTGTAAGAAGAGCCCCCTACACAGATTGAGCCATTTGAGGTCACGTGAAAAGATATTGCAAGCCCTCCTCTCTCTCTCTCGTATGGGTCCAGGCCGGATATCACTTTGTTCGCGGAGTTTTTACTTTTACGAGAGGTTTTCTATTCCTAAGTAATCTCCTTTATAAGAACAAAGCTCGACTGAAGCTTGGATCGAGATAATCGCACTTGCATGGAATCAATAACTTATATACACAAACCTTATTTGAGTTGTAAATACAAGAAATTAATGTAAATATTGTCAAACTTTTAATAAAAATGTTTTCAACTCTCTCACTCAAAAATGAATGTTCCATTTCAACGGCCTACCGCTGACTCCTTAGCTCTATCTTCCATATGTCTGTTGACTGTGTAAGTCTTCGGTATTTCTGACATAAGAAACAAGAGCAAAAACAAGAAGGAAAAAACAAACTGGATCGAACGAAAACAATAATAATAATAATAATAATAATAATAATAATAATACAATTATTTGACAAATAAATGTCGTAACGATGGTTAAGAGCTGTGAAAAGTCAATCTAATGCTTTCCTGGTCAATGGCAGGAAGATCTTATCATAGATGTTCTAACTAAAACAATAAAATACATGTATAAGGCGACACGTGATTTTAATTGACTTTTCTGTTCAATTATTCATCGAAATCTTGGGTTAAATACAGTTAACTTAATAAAAAGAGACCTCTTTTCATATGGTAGAGCCTATCTCCTTAAATAACATTCTTTTCATATCCATTGTTAAATATCTCAGTATTTGCATACATTTTAAAATGCTGAGCCGCACCTCTAAAAAAGCTTTTAAATTCCGAATTCTGATAGTAAATAATCAAACGGAATACATGATTCAATGGCATTAGGATGAATACATTGTATTTTACAATGGATTGGCTCCTGAGTGGATCTACATTCTGCGATAACGTTAGTTGACACATAAAATTCACGTAATCGCTTTTAAGGACGTTTTATTAAATATTTTTTTTTTAATTTACAGGGTTTACTACAACACCCCGTCACCCACTCAATTTTATAAAAAAAAAAGTGCAAAATCTTACAGCACTAAAGTCAATGAAATGCCGTTTTTCCATCACAGACAGAAGAAAAAAATGCAATGTTGTGCTGTGGACGAGTGGGTGAAATGCTATGAGGAATAAATCTGGTCTACTATTCCAGAATTGATCTTCAACCGTAATGTGTCAACAACTTTGTCGCTAATTGTAATGTAGAATAACATGAGCTGTTTTTCCCCTCAAGATTCTTAGTCTAATCACTATGAATATTCAAGCTCCATAACATTATCTAACTTGTTGTCAGATCTAATCTCTGTTAACCCTTTAACTCACATGAGTGACCAAGACAGAATTTCTCATTACTATATCCATACAGTATCATGCAGACAAGTGATGAGAATAAAGACAAATATAAATTGTGGGATTACTAATTGATCTGATACCAAATTCTCCAAGCTAACATAATGAGAATCATTTGGCAGACAGTAATGAGAATTACTGATGAGATCTTGAGATTTAAAGGATTAAAATCACCTATGCATTGGATGGGAAGCGTTTCGGTTGTTTTTTCTACAGTAGTGTGATGGTCACCTGACCATGGCCAGCGTTGTTGTAACAACATTCATTCTGCTGATTGTTTCCAACATTGTAGGATCCACCACCACCCCCACAGGTATCTGCAGAACCTTTTCCACTGCCTCCCCCAGAGTATCCTCCTCCTCCTCCTCCTCCTCCTCCTCCTCTTATCCTTCCCCTAGCTCCACCTCCTCCGCCAAACCCACCATAGACGTTGAAATCCTCTGATCTCCCACCCACCCCTCCCTGCAGAAATCCCTTACCACCCTCGCCACCATATCCCTCGGTCCCATTGAAATTGATTCCACTTCTTCCACTGGAGTAAAACCCGCCACCACCACCACCTGAAATATCATGATATTAATTAATTAGAAAAATGGGGATATCGTGAGATTATGGCAGAATAAACATTTCGTACGAAATTTTTAAATTACTAACAAAATGCTGAAATGCTAAAGATTATTGAAAAATATTCTTACCTGAAAATCCAGAACCAACAGTCTGTGCACCATGTCCATTGCTCCCCCCTGGCCATAATCTGTACCCAGGATTCCCTGTCGTGTTTGAGCTGGCGTCACATTCTGTATGTCTTGAAGATACATATTCTACCCCTCCTCCGCCTCCAGCTATTATCAAAGGTGTGTTGGCTCCTCTCACTACAAATGTACCTCCACCACCTCCAGAAGAATAAGACCTCTTGTTTATTCCTCCTTCTTGACCTACAAGTACCTGGATGACTTCACCCTTGTTTAAGCGGAATGTTCCAATCATTCTTGCTCCTCTTCCACGATACTGAGGGCTGTTACTTCGTTGATCGTACCCTCCAGCTGCCCCTATTGCTTCTATTCTGTAATCGCCAGTGTGCGGCACAGTCCACTGTTGAATACCGCTGGACAAAGCAACTTGTCCGTCATGATCCTTACCTGCGTAGTAACTTCCGAGCGATGTTGGACCACATCTTCCAGTGGCATTGAGATTTGAGAACACGGCTTTGAATGCTGAGGGGAAAATGTAAAATTGACATCCATTTTTTTTATTAAGTTGTAATTTCATCTTTATCACGAATGTTTATGTTTAGTCTGGCAGCTGGTCGTCTGATCAGTTTAAACAGCCGAGAGAACAAATACATAAAATTAAGCTCGTTAAGGGCAGTTCAGATCTTAAGTTTTCCTACTCTGAGAAATTTGAAATTATTTTGACTGTTTGGGGGAAAATTTAGGGTACGGGTTACTTATCACAGGAGGAGTCTTCCCCTTTAAGGGGTTTTCGGGCGGATTCCTGTATAAACATATCAAGAAATGAACCACTTCAGCGAAATCTATGGAATACTCGTCTTATTTAGTTCCTGGTAATTGCCCTGATAGAATCCTAAGCTCATTAAATGTAATTCGTACGACCTCGATTTCGTAGATTTCAGGTTGTTTCAGTGTTCATTTGGTAGAGGGAAGGTGTGCTTGCATAGGATTAGTATTTCCCGTTGTCACGATTTACATCGAATGATAAAGTATCTGTCTGAGCTGCAATGATTGAGGTAAGTATTCGTTTTAAACGCACATTTTATCATAGTTTATGTCCGGCGCCGTTTCAAGTGGATCACACAAATCGTTATCAGTTAAAATTCTGAAAAAAACTATTAAAAAAAAAATCAAACAACATTTCGTATACTTACTGCAATTGAATCCCGTTTTGCATTTGCATGTGTAAGAGCCGTCTGTGTTATTGCAACTTGCATTATAGTGACAGCCGTGGATGTGGCTGGTACACTCGTCCACATCTAAAAAGTTTGAAAATCAATCAATTTTCTTTCAGCAAACTTGACTGTGATAGATATTAGTCGTAATTTGTTTTCGTCTTCAGATAAATCACTCTCAGCGCAAATGGCTAGACATTTTAGTCTTCTCGGATGAGGAAGAAAAAACCGTTCGCCCCTTCTACAGCATCGTTATATAATTCATACACTTATTGCAGAGATTAGGGAACATAGCTGCTAGTGTTGTGGTATGGCCCTAATTCTTAAAATGAGGGTATCTGCAAAAATTTGTCGAGTTTAGGCCCCAACTTTCCAAGTGTACTATTGTTTACAGTTTGAACTACCTGGCTAGCATTCCTAATAAACCCGATTTGCGATTGTGTACGTGAAGTATACCCTTATAGCGGTACGCCCCTTAAGTATCCAGTCAGTTGGAGTTAAGAGTCGACGGAGATAGATCAGTTTCTTTTTACACAAGATTCTCCCAGTTAGGTAACGTTGCAGTTTCTCTAAGCCCGTAAAGACAGGATCAGAGGTAAGTCTCAGCTTATTGTATTTAGTTTCCTTTCTCTTCGACTTCATTTGTTTTGTTATCAGTCTCATCCCATTTCTTGATCTTGTACATTACAATTTCCCTTTTTTAGTTTTCACCGCATGTGTACCATAGTCAGACGGCAGCATTAAACGTTGTTGAATCAACTTGTGTTGTCGATTCCTACACTGTGATACTCCCCGAACTCCAGTGCACAACACCCCGTGTCCGCTGCATTGGGTACGCGACAGCCTTAATTCTTAAAATGGGGGTATTCGCAAACGTTTCCTTCAAAAATTGTAAACTGTTCAATGCAGTCTGGCCAAAGTGCCAAACAAGGCTTTGTAAAGCGCCATAAGCCATTGGATATGATGCTATGAAAATATTTCATTATTATTAATATGTCTCTATGAATATCTGTGAATCTCACCTGTGCAATTCCGACCGTTCCCCTGATAACCTTCTGTACAGCTACACGTAAATGATCCCTCGGTATTATTACAAACAGCTTTGGCATGACAGTCATGAGTGTTGTCAATACACTCGTTTCTATCTAAACAAAGAAAACAATGAAGACTGACATGAAGTTATCCGCAAGCTGGATGAAGAACCTTCAGAACATTAAAAAAGAATATTAGTGAGACCTTTTTCACAGTTTTCTCCCGTGTAACTATCTGGACACAGGCAAATGTATCTCTTGTCGGTATATCCGTTGAGACAGGTGGAATTATGGTAGCAAGGACTACTGGAGCATAGATTCTGATAGGATAGAAAAACGCCTGTTAGTGATTATACTTGACCAAAAAGATCCAAGCTGATTTCAGACGATTGTATTGTAATGTAAAGTAAAATCCTACCTCAGAGGCCCAGAGAATAAAACCTTTTCGTATTTCTTTATTTTCACCATGTTGAGTGTGGTCAAAAGTACTCAATTGGCAGAGCCTGAAGCCTGTCTTGTTTGGTGGGCCGATGTTTACAGACAAACAATTGCTCTCCATGAGGCACTCATATCTACATTTGTGAGTCATGAGCTCCTTCCCCATTGGCAAGTACGTTTCTTTAAATACATAACGTTGAGGAGCACATTCTCCTTCTGATCTCTTAAACCTAAGTCTTCGGCAGCCAAAATCTGGAGGCATTGGATTCATAAGGAAAAATGTCATCAGAATTTCAGCTAGGGAAATACTTACACTCTAATTAGAAACGGGAATACTACTGCTAGGGCGATACATATCAGATATTACAGAATTTATTATTGTACCTTAAAAGCACTTTGGGTCAGTAAGAAAAATGATAAATAAATAAATTTAAAAAAACAATCAACAACACTACCATTTTCAGTCCGTTACTTAATGAAACACAAAAAATAACCTTCTAAAGTGACTCCACTAATAACAGAATAAATAACGGAAAAAAAAAACGTTGCCGTTAGATCTTCATCGTAGCCTTTTGCATCAAAAGGGCTTTTGGTATTAAGGTAGTTCGTAAAAGATAGCTAAAGGATAAATCAATTAGCTTTGAGACTTATCGCTCCGCGTAAGATCTGATGCAATATATCATTTAACCATAAAATTGGTTTAAAAAGAAAATTTTCAGACTTTAATACGAATCTTCAGTTTTTTAAAAATGAAGTGTTTTTTATTACGAGGTAATTTTTAACGCTACAACTGTTTTTTCCATCGGTAGCCAATATCAGATTGTTTTACTTGTCCTGCAATCTTAACAGCTTTAAACCTATTTGAAAACTCTGGTGGGCTTATGTCGCCTTATACATGAAATATAAGAAAATATGTTCAGCCTGAATTATAAAACTCTATGTTATTTTAATCAAGAGAAGAAACCACCTGTTTTGGTGTTGATGGGCAAACAGCCAAAATCTTTAGACTCGAATAAAGAAAGTTTTTCATTTTTCCCCTGTACTTTTCATACTGAAGTGAACTCTTTTGAGTTGCCTAAATAGCAAAACTACAAAAAAGGCGATCATCTGATGCTTGTCTTCGTTAATGTTAAAACCTAGCTCCCACTTAAATGGGCGACTCAAAACTTTCCCCCGTTGCAAATCGCTCTTCCTCTTAAATTTCGTTTACATACATCATCTTTTAGTCTCAAGACCTATCGTGCGGAAAAACTGATGTTTAAAGGAACGAAATGCAGTTTGGGAAAGCGTCGTAATATGTAGGGCATGCCATCATGAAGGTTTAATAAGTACGGGGACTCAGCCAACGACTAACAATGAAATATACGTGCTACGCGTGAAACAAAAAACTGATTAGAAAATGTTTTCTGCCTTCCCGTCGTTTTTTAGCCGAAATTTTACAGACGAAAAGTTTGGTTCATTTTTTAACCGGAAAATAACATAGATTGGCAAGTTTCTCTTGTTATTTCAACTCGAAAATCTGTTTATGAAGATTTAGAAAAATTGTTGGTTTTTTTTAGTTAAAGCTCTAAAACACCTGTTATGGCGTTGTTGAACAAACAACCAAAATACAGAGCCCTGAATAGAGTAAGTTTGGTCTTATTTTCTTGAAAGATGTTACCTTCAAGGCAGTAATTATATTTTTTGAATTTCCTAATATGTCTTTTAAATGTAACCAAACCAAAAGAGAGGTTATTTGGCGTGTCTTTGTTTCTGTGATCTCTGATGCGCTTGGCTCCGACTTAGTTTGGCGACTAAAATTAAACCTCCCCTTCGTTGCAAATCTTTTCTTCTCTTAAATTTCGTTTACATGCATCATCTTTTAGTGTCAAGGACATATCGTGCTGCAAGAGTGATATTCACAGACTGAAATGTTCTTGCACTTCGAGAAGGCTTTAGTTCAAGATGAATCCGCTTTTGGCAAGTAATTAATTTATACTTTTCATGAAACTTTTGTCGATGGCGTTTAAAACTTAAAATTTTCAATTTTTTTGAAAAAATCTTCTGGTAAATTAATTTTAAAAGTAAAGCAATATTTTCCAAATCATTTCTAGAAACCTTTTATGAAAATCCATATCGCCGCGCGATGAATTGATGTTGCTTCGCCTGTAAATCGACGGGAAAGCAGGAGGTATTTTCTCTTCATTTTTCCTTTCACGCGTAGCACATTGATTTGATTGTTAGTGGCTCTTTAAACTGAGGCATAACTTCCTGTTATCCACTTGTCCAAAATGTGTAATCGAGCGATAAGATAAAGAAAGGGTTTAAAAACTCGTATAACTTTCCTCATCCTCTGTATCAACTTAGTCTAACATAACCGTGAAAGCTAACGAATTGACGGTGTGTGATCTTGAAGGTTTTCTTAAATACAGAGCCAATTGAAAAGCATACTATAAAGAATAACACTGGACCATAATTTTAGGAACTTTCACTCACTTAAGTAATAATTCCTGTTAGGGGCATCCGATATCGCTCCAAAATTTGCGCTAGTGAATACTTGATGCTGCTTCAATTTTTCCGTCTATTAGAAATGTTTTGCTGCTAAACCTACAGAGAGTATATATTATAGCTTTCTGAAGCTGGCAAAGCGCTTCAAAGCTGATATAAAATGAAAGTCAGTGTTAATGACAAAGATGGATAAAAAAAACTTTACCCCGAAAACGGTGACGTGTACAAGTTTGTTTCGCGAAAGACACATAGAGCTTATCAGGTATTTTAACGTAAATTATAAGTTCAACTTAGTACTTTCTACTGATATAATTAGTTAGAAGTCAATGAAACAAATAACTTTGAATAAAATATGCAGAAATTTGCTTTTCATAAGTATTACATTTCTAGCTTATTTTAAAGAATAACGGACTGGAATTCTAAACAAAAGAGGGATGAGCTAAGGAAAACAGTTAAATATCAAAGACTTACCTTTGTTTCCATCCGTAGGGCAGTGAAGCCATCCTCCCCACAGAACTGTTATGGACAGTAAAGATAGAGATAGTTTGGTGGGAATCTTCATCCTTGAAGAAAATGCTTGTACATGTTTATCGTTTACAGTGAAGCTGGACACTCTACCGTCAAGCTTAAATGCTACTCGAAGTTGGCAGGTTGCGTAATTGTTTAAAAATTGTCCAATTTCGTAGCAATTGTCTCGTTTCTCAAGTTAATTTAAAAGCCTTTTAATATATTCCTTCCATTCCTTCTTTGACAGGAATATAAAAATAGTTTTATAACTTCAGTTTTCTTGTCATTTTCAACCATTCATAACTTTACAAGATCATTAGGTGTAATGTAAAATGCAAATTGGCCTCCGTAAACAGTTCCTAAAGTTGACGTTTCGAGCGTTGGCTTTAATTCTTTTTCATTCTGACGAAGGGCTAACGCTCGAGACGTCGGCTTAGAAACTCTTTACAGTAGCAAATTTACTCTATCAACTCAACTGATAAAACCGATCTTTTTATATCCCCTACCGACGAAGCACCACAGACTGTTTATTTGTAAATGTAGGCTCATTAAGTCAAATCCTTTTGCAACGTTGACGTCCGTTCATCTTACTTGATTTGTGTTTGGGCAAGCAAAAAAAATAAAACTAAATTCTCCTTCTGTTAGTGACTTTACGAGGGTTTAAAAATATATCTTTGATATATTCATTATGTGGCAAATTTTTATCTTCCTGTGTGGCAGCTGGAGATCGTCAAATATGAAAACAGAAGGCTGCATTGAAGATGACCTGCGCAAAGCCACCCTTAGAATCATCTAGAAGATTATTTAAAGCATCATTTGATTTGAAATATCATATTTTTGTCGTCTTCTCTGGAACCTCTTCGATTTCGATTTTACTCTTTGCTCCATTACTGTTAATAGGCACCGAAATTTTCGTCGATAGGTTTTTATTCTAACAAAAAAGTACCCCATCGATATTTATAATTTCGACATAGTTCATAATCCTTTTTACTTCCTGATCTTTTAATTTATCCTGTCCCTCAATCTCCCCGCTTTCTATTGAATATTCAGAATTTTTCCTTATAGCGCCAAATGTTTGCCGCATGCATCGCAGTTTTAATGAAAATTTGCGCGCAGGCTACGCAACCTCACAACACGATGAAACGTAGTGTCCATGTCATCTCCTAAAACTTCCTTGACAATCTCAGAAAGAAAAATGAAAATAATCACATAAAAAATAAGTAAAGCGATAAAAATCGAAAAAAAAATATTGCTGAAGCGATAAATTGATGAAATATAAAGATGATGATCGGGAATTTTTATTTCATGAAACTAACGCGTATCGAGAATTCTATTAACAAAATCTTCTGCTGATTTCGGAACTCTCATGTTAAATATGAATAACAAGCTTAACGAACGCTAAACACTTTACATCCTAGGATCAGAATGAATAATCTCCATACTTTTCCGTATATATTTCCACTGCTGCTGATAAGGAGACTGTTTAACAAACAAAGCTTCCTGGCTTGGTGATTATTTCCTTTATTCTCATGATCTTAGTGAAGAATTCCATTTTATTATTGCAGGGAGAAATTAGATTCCGGTCACTCTTGGAGGTTGAAGGATTAAGGAGAGTCTATGAATTTTGGCCGAGGAGTTTTTCAAGTCTCGTACCCAGACCTTCAATGGCCAATCGGTTTTAACCGTCAGTTTTATGGTAGGATCTGGGTAAGAGATTAGGGGTTCTCAAATACGGTTTTCTTTTGTTACACTAGAGCTTAAATAAGTTAAGAGCCATTTCAACATATATGAATCGTTGATATTTCCATTTGAGTAGCAACTTGCCCTCTGTTTTTGGAAGAATTTAAGACGAGACATGAAGTTGAAGGAAGAGGTGGGCTGAGAGCCGCGCCACCGGATCCTCCTCCTGATCACGGTGATATTTTGAAGCCCGTCTGGTTACGTGATGCCGCACAGGGACAAAAAAGGGAGAAGTGTTCCCTGACGGTTTTAATGGGGTAACTGTTGGCTGTAAAACGGCCAAAAATTTAGCCGTAAGCTGCAAGAGAAAAGTTAAACGTGAGGGAAATTTGAGGTAAACTCAATGAATATATTTAACCGATAGCCGTCAATTGGAAAAAGTTTAGCCGTGAGCCGTAAAAGACATCACCCCATTAAAGACCGTCTTCTGTCAACAACATGACACACTCTCCGCTTTTAATCTTAGAGAGTTCAACCCTTCAACTGCCGGATCAAATTTGTAATTCTCTTTACTGTCAACCATACAATTCTTTTAATGTTAGTTCAGAGAATTTATTATTGGATGAACTTATTATCCCAAAATTGATATTTTTCTTTATTCTCATCACTTATCTGGTTGATATTGCATTGATATTGTAAGGAGAAATTCCGTCTTGGTCACTCATGGGAGTTAAAGGGTTAAAGGGCTTTTCGCAAGAGCGTGTAAAAACCAAAACCAAAGTAAACAGAACAACCAGTTGGTAAAATACACCTTTAAACCCCAACATCAAAATGTATATTCTCCATACCGTTCTTTGTACATAACCTGTGGTATTAATAAGGAGAATTTGTTTAAAATCACGAGCTTTACTAGTTTGTGATCATTTCTTTAATTCTCATGACGTTTGTGCTTCATTCAACAGTGATACTGTTTGGAGAAATTAGCTGCCAGTCACTCTCAGAGATTTGAGGCTGATCTCATTGCTAAGTACGAAATTTATTCATATATATATGTATATATAATTTTTTCACGGGTAAGTGTAAATCAAAAGCTCAGAGTGTGTTTAAAATCAAATTTTTAATTAAGTCAATTTTGATGTTTTGAATGACCTGTTTGGGATTTTGTTTTCGGCATTATAGTTTAAATCTCGGGTTTTCTTTTATATGATCAGTTATCAGACTGGGATATCGTTCTCATCAATAAATATAATATAACAGAATGTCTAGCTAGTATGCGTGAAGCAAGCACACAAATGTATCTTGCGTAAAAGTGAACAACTGAAACTCTTGAAATAAGTAAGTTTTCCTTAACATCTGGAATCCGGGAATTTCTCGCTGTAAACATCTGCCGAAAGAAAACCTTGTCGAAGGCACTTCCGAAAAAACTTGCTGTAGCTGTTAGACAGAGTGGTGCAATTTAAACTGAAACTCAAAATATTTTTCATGAAAGCCATAATCGTTGCGGCGGATGACGTAGTCCCCAGTTCGGGAACAATTAGATGAAATGGCATGAGTATCTCACAATGGATCGAAAACCGAAAAAATGGTTCCTGTGTAGATGGTCAATCGGCGATAAGTTAGTTGACAGAAAAGATGTTTTAGTAGTGGCATACCACACCTTGCCCCTATGATGAATTTTCATCTGTCATTTCTTTTTAATCAGTTATTTTGGCTAAATTTCCCTCTCTTCAGTTTCGCACAGGAAAAAGCTAGGGTTATTTTGTTCAGTCTTCCAATCTTTCATTGTCCTTAAAGGAATGAATATGTTGGAACGGACACGCAATTAAACAATATATTGGAGAATTTTTTTTATTGATAGCTTGACACTAAATTTCCAGAACCACTTAAAATGCAGCAACAGCTTTGATTTACCACCTAAAATAACTGAAGTGTATTCACCTTAAAGGCTTTTAAAACAATCAAAGTGCAATATTTCCAATAATATAATGCGAATTACGTCATATGCATCATGTGGATCCAAGAGTGATCATCTTCCCGCGTATTTGCTCCAGGCGGGGTAGAGAGGGGGAGGGGGGGGGAGGAGGGAGGGGGGAACGAAGTTTTTCCTCCTTTTGTAAGAAGAGCCCCCTACACAGATTGAGCCATTTTGGGTCACGTGAAAAGACTTTGCATGCACTCGTATGAGTCCAGGCCGGATATCACTTTGTTCGCAGAGTTTTTGCTTTTACGAGAGGTTTTCTATTCCTATGTAATCTCCTTTATAAGAAAAAAGCTCGACTGAAGCTTGGATCGAGATAATCGCACTTGAATGGAATCAGTAACTTATTTACACAAACCTTATTTGAGTTGTAAATACAAGAAATTAATGTAAATATTGTCAAACTTCTAATCAAAATGTTTTAACCTCTCTAACTCAAAAAAGGAATCTTCTATTTCAACGGCCTACCGCTGACTCCTTAGCTCTATCTTCCATATGTCTGTTGACTGTGTTAACCTTCGGTATTTCTGATATAAGAAATAATAGCAAAAACAAGAAGGAAAAAACAAACTGGATCGAACGAAAACAATAATAATAATAATAATAATAAAATTATTTAACAAATAAATGTCGTAACGATGGTTAAGAGCTGTGAAAAGTCAATCTAATGCTTTCCTGGTCAATGGCAGGAAGAGCTTACCATATATATTTTAACTAAAACAATAAAATACATGTATAAGGCGACACGTGATTTTAATTGACTTTTCTGTTCAATTATTCATCGAAATCTAGGGTTAAATACAGTTAACTTAATAAAAAGAGACCTCTTTTCAGATGGTAAAGCCTATCTCCTTAAATAACATTCTTTTCATATCCATTGTTAAATATCTCAGTATTTGCATACATTTTAAAATGCTGAGCCGCACCTCTAAATAAGCTTTTAAATTCCGAATTCTGATAGTAAATAATCAAACGGAATACATGATTGAATGGCATTTGGATGAATACATGGTATTTTACAATAGATCAAGAACTACGAGATTGGCCCCTGAGTGGATCTACATTCGGCAATAAGGTTAGTTGACACATAACATTCACGTAATCGCTTTTAAGGATGTTTTATTAAATATTTTTTTAATGTACAGGGTTTACTACAACACCCCGTCACCCACTCAATTTTATAACAAAAAAAGGTGCAAAATCTTACAGCACTAAAGTCAATGAAATGCCGTTTTTCCATCACAGACAGAAGAAAAAAAATGCAATGTTGTGCTGTGGACGAGTGGGTGAAATGCTATGAGGAATAAAACTGGTCTACTATTCCAGAATTGATCTTCAACCGAAATGTGTCAACAACTTTATCGCTAATTGTAATGTAGAATAACATGAGCTGTTTTTCCCCTCAAGATTCTTAGTCTAATCATTATGAATATTCAAGCTCCATAACATTATCTAACTGTTGTCATATCTAATCTCTATTAAACCCTTTAACTCCCATGAGTGACCGAGACAGAATTTCTCCTTACTATATCCACACAATATCATGCAGACAAGTGATGAGAATAAAGACAAATATAAATTGTGGGATTACTAATTGATCTGATACCACATTCTCCAAGCTAACATAATGAGAATCATTTGGCAGACAGTAATGAGAATAACTAATGAGATCTTGAGATTTAAAGGATTAAAATCACCTATGCAATGGATGGCAAGCGGTTCGGTTGTTTTTTCTACAGTAGTGTGATGGTCACCTGACCATGGCCAGCGTTGTTGTAACAACATTCATTCTGCTGATTGTTTCCAACATTGTAGGATCCACCACCACCCCCACAGGCATCTACATCATTACTTCCACTGCCTCCCCCAGAGTATCCTCCTCCTCCTCCTCCTCCTCCCCCTCCCCCAGCTCCACCTCCTCCGCCAAACCCACCATAGATGTTGAAATACTCTGATCTCCCACCCACCCCTCCCTGTAGAAATCCCTTACCACCCTCCCCACCACGTCCCTTGGTCCCATTGAAATTCGTTCCACTTCTTCCACTGGAGTAAAACCCGCCACCACCACCACCTGAAATATCATGATATTAATTAATTAGAAAACTTTTAATTGGGGATATCGTGAGATTATGGTAGAATAAACATTTCGTACGAAATTTTTAAATTACTAACAAAATGCTGAAATGCTAAAGATTATTGAAAAATATTCTCACCTGAAAGTCTAGAATCAGCAGTCTGTGCACCATGTCCATTGCTCCCCCCTGCCCATAATCTGTACCCGGGATTCCCATTCGTATATGTGCTGGCTTCACATCCTGCATCTCTTGACTGTGCAAAATCTATCCCTCCTCCGCCTCCAGCTATTATCAAAGGTGTGTCGGCTCCTCTCACTACAAATGTACCTCCACCACCGCCAGAAGAATACCTATACTTGTTTATTCCTCCTTTTTGGCCAACAAGTACCTGGATGACTTCACTCTTGTTTAAGCGGAATGTTCCAATCATTCTTGTTCCTCTCCCGCGGTGCTGAGAGCTGTTAATCAGTAGATCGTACCCTCCAGCTGCCCCTATTGCTTCTATTCTGTAATCACCAGTGTATGGCACAGTCCACTGTTGAATACCGCTGGACAGAGCAACGTGTCCGTCATGATCCTTACCTGCGTAGTAACTTCCGAGCGATGTTGGACCACATCTTCCAGTGGCATTGAGATTTGAGAACACGGCTTTGAATGCTGAGAGGAAAATGTAAAATTGACATCCATTTTTTTTATTAAGTTGTAATTTCATCTTTATCACGAATGTTTATGTTTAGTCTGGCAGCTGGTCGTCTGATCAGTTTAAACAGCTGAGAGAACAAATACATAACATTAAGCTCGTTAAGGGCAGTTCAGATCTTAAGTTTTCCTACTCTGAGAAATTTGACTGTTTTGGAGGAAAATTTAGGGTACGGGTTACTTATCACAGGAGGAGTCTTCCCCTTTAAGGGGTTTTCGGGCGGATTGCTGTTTAAACATATCAAGAAATGAACCACTTCAGCGAAATCTGTGGAAAACTCGTCTTATTCAGTTCCTGGTAATTGCCCTGATAGAATCCTAAGCCCATTAAATGTAATTCGTACGACCTCGATTTCGTAGATTTCAGGTTGTTTCAGTGTTCATTTGGTAGAGGGAAGGTGTGCTTGCATAGGATTAGTATTTCCCGTTGTCACGATTTACATCGAATGATAAAGTATCTGTCTGAGCTGCAATGATTGAGGTAAGTATTCGTTTTAAACGCACATTTTATCAGAGTTTATGTCCGGCGCCGTTTCAAGTGGATCACGCAAATCGTTATCAGTCAAACTTCTGAAAAAACTATTAAAAAAAATCAAACAGCATTTCTTATACTTACTGCAATTGAATCCCGTTTTGCATTTGCATGTGTAAGAGCCGTCTGTGTTATTGCAACTTGCATTATAGTGACAGCCATGGATGTGGCTGGTACACTCGTCCACATCTGAAAAGTTTGAAAATCCATCAATTTTTTTTAGCAAACTTGACTGTGATAGATATTAGTCGTAATTTGTTTTCGTCTTCAGATAAATCACTCTCAGCGCAAATGGCTAGACATTTTAGCCTTCTCGGATGAGGAAGAAAAAACCGTCCGCCCCTTCTACTGCATCGTTAAATAACTCATACACTTATTGCAGAGATTAGGGAACATAGCTGCTAGTGTTGTGGTATGGCCCTAATTCTTAAAATGAGGGTATCTGCAAAAATTTGTCGAGTTTACGCCCCAACATTCCAAGTGTACTATTGTTTACAGTTTGAGCTACCTGGCTAGCATTCCTGATAAACCCGATTTGCGATTGTATACGTGAAGTATACCCTTATAGCGGTACACCCCTTAAGTATCCAGTCAGTTGGAGTTAAGAGATCGACGGAGATAGATCAGAGTTTCTTTTTACACAAGATTCTTCAAGTTAGTTTACGTTGCAGTTTCTCTAAGCACGTAAAGACAGGATCAGAGGTAAGTGTCAGCTTATTGTATTTAGTTTCCTTTCTCTTCGACTTCATTTGTTTTGTTATCAGTCTCATCCCATTTTTTTATCTTGTACATTATAATTTCCCTTTTTTAGTTTTCACCGCATGTGTACCATAGTCAGACGACAGCATTAAACGTTGTTGAATCAACTCGTGTTGTTTATTCCTACACTGTGATACTCCCCGAACTCCAGTGCACAACACCCCGTGTCCGCTGCATTGGGTACGCGACAGCCTTAATTCTTAAAATGGGGGTATTCGCAAACGTTTCCTTCAAAAATTATAAACTGTTCAATGCAGTCTGGCCAAAGTGCCAAACAAGGCTTTGTAAAGCGCCATAAGCCATTGGATATGATGCTATGAAAATATTTCATTATTATTAATATATCTCTATGAATATCTATGAATCTCACCTGTGCAATTCCGACCGTTCCCCTGATAACCTTCTATACAGTTGCACGTAAATGATCCCTCGATATTATTACAAACAGCTTTGGCATGACAGTCATGAATGTTGTCAATACACTCGTTTCTATCTAAACAAAGAAAACAATGAGGACTGATATGAGCTTATCCGCAAGCTGGATGAAGAACCTTCAGAACATTAAAAAAGAATATTAGTAAGACCTTTTTCACAGTTTTCTCCCGTGTAACTATCTGGACACAGACAAATGTATCTCTTGTCGGTATATCCATTGAGACAGGTGGAATTATGGAGGCAAGGACCACTGGAGCATAGATTCTGATAGGATAGAAAAACGCCTGTTAGTGATTATACTTGACCAAAAACATCCAAGCTGATTTCAGACGATTGTATTGTAATGTAGAGTAAAATCCTACCTCAGAGGCCCAGAGAATAAAACCTTTTCCTATTTCTTTATCTTCACGATGTTGGATGTGGTCAAAATTACTCAGTTGGCAGAGCCTGAAGCCTGTCTTGTTTGGCGGGCCAATATTCACAGACAGACAGTTGCTTTCCATGAGGCACTCATATCTACAGTCGTGAGTCATGAGCTCCTTCCCCATTGGTAAGTAAGATTCTTTAAATACGTAACGTTGAGGAGCACGTTCTCCTTCCGATCTCTTAAACCTAAGACTTCGGCAGCCAAAATCTGGAAGGGATTGGATTCATAAGGAAAAATTTCATCAGAATTTCAGCGAAAGAAATACTTACACTCTGATTAGAAACGGGAATACCACTGCAAGGGCGATACATATCAGATATTACAGAATTCATCATCGTACCTTCAAAACACTTTGGGGTCAGCACAAAAAAACAAACAAAGAAACGAGCAACACTACTATTTTTAGTCCGTTAATTAATGAAATATAAAAAAACCTCTTAAAATTACTCTGCACTCCACTGATGACAGAACAAAAGAGAAAAAAAAATGTTGGAAGAAATATACGTGCTGGAAAGTTGATATTCAACGAACCGAAATTTTCTTGCCCTTTATTTCAAGATGAAGCCACTTTTGGCGAGTAATTATTTTATACTTTTCATGAAACTTTTGTCAATTGCGTTTAAAAGCTCAAAATTTTTAAAATTTTCTGAAAACATCTCCATGTCAATTAATTTTAAAAGAAAAGTGTAATTTTTCAAATCATTTCTAGAAATGTTCACTTCGGTTTGCCGCGCGATAAATTTATGTTGCTTCAGCTGTAATTTGATGGGAAGGCAGAAAGTATTTTCTTTCACCCGTAGCACATGGAGTTTATTGTTAGTGGCTCTTTAAACTGTAGCATAACTTCATTTTAATACTCTTCTCCAAAATGTGTAATCGAGCGATAAGATAAAGAAAGGGTTTAAAACTCTCATAACTTTCTTCATCCTCTGTATCAACTTAGTGTAACATAGTCGTGAAAGCTTACGGATTGACGGATTTGTGATCATGACGGTTTCCTTAAATACATAGCCAATTGAAAAACATGCTCTAAAGAATAACACTGGACCATAATTTTTGGAACTTTCTCTCGCTTAAGTAATAATTTTTGTTAGGCGATACTTGATGCGGCATCAATACTTGATGCGGCATCAATTTTTCCGTCTATGAGAAATTTTTGCTGCTAAACCTACAGAGAACATATATTACAGTTTTCTGAAGCTGGCAAAGTGCTTCAAAGCTGATATAAAATGAAAGTCTAAAGACCTAAAGAGCTTATCGAGTATTTTTCCGGAAATTAAAGTTCAACTTGGTACTTTCTACTGATATGTTTAGTTGGAAGTCAATGAAACAAATAACTTTGAAAAAGATGGGGAAATTTGCTCTTCACAAGTGTTACATACTACGTCATTTTGAAGAATTAAGGGACTGGAGTTCTAAACAAAAGACGGATGAGCACAGGTAAACAGGTAAATATCAAAGACTTACCCTCGTTTCCATCTGCAGGGCAGTGAAACCATCCTACCCTCAGAACTGTTATGGACAGCAAAGATAGAGATAGTTTAGAGAGAATCTTCATCCTTGCGGAAAATACTTGTACATGTGTATCGTTTACAGTGAAGCAGGGACACTCTACCGTCAAGTTCAAGTTTAGTTTTTCTTGTGATAAGAATACATGAAAGTCATATATTTGTACTGCGGAAAATACATTTTAAGCAAATGAAGATCATCGCAGTATATACTCAACTTAAGCAGTTGAGAAATGAGGCCTGAAAAAAATTCAGGCCTGAACGGGAATCGAACCCATGACCTTTGCGATACCGGTGCAGCGCTCTAACCAACTGAGCTATCAAGCCAACTGGGAGCTGGTCAATTGTGAGTTCTTTATATACCCGTAGATGGAGAAGGTGTGATAAGAATTGACCAGCTCCCAGTTGGCTTGATAGCTCAGTTGGTTAGAGCGCTGCACCGGTATCGCAAAGGTCATGGGTTCGATTCCCGTTCAGGCCTGAATTTTTTTCAGGCCTTATTTCTCAACTGCTTAAGTTGAGTATATACTGCGATGATCTTCATTTGCTTAAAATGTATTTTCCGCAGTACAAATATATGACTTTCATGTATTCTTATCACACCTTCTCCATCTACGGGTATATAAAGAACTCACAATTGACCAGCTCCCAGTTGGCTTGATAGCTCAGTTGGTTAGAGCGCTGCACCGGTATCGCAAAGGTCATGGGTTCGATTCCCGTTCAGGCCTGAATTTTTTTCAGGCCTTATTTCTCAACTGCTTAAGTTGAGTATATACTGCGATGATCTTCATTTGCTTAAAATGTATTTTCCGCAGTACAAATATATGACTTTCATGTATTCTTATCACACCTTCTCCATCTACGGGTATATAAAGAACTCACAATTGACCAGCTCCCAGTTGGCTTGATAGCTCAGTTGGTTAGAGCGCTGCACCGGTATCGCAAAGGTCATGGGTTCGATTCCCGTTCAGGCCTGAATTTTTTTCAGGCCTTATTTCTCAACTGCTTAAGTTGAGTATATACTGCGATGATCTTCATTTGCTTAGTTTTTCTTGTCATTCTGCGCTTTAGCTTCGGTTTTGACGTTTTCTGTTTCCTTAGAAGGCTAACGTTGAAAATCTAAAACATACAGCAAGTCGGCATCACGTCACCCTGAACAAATTCATTGACTGCAAAAACGACTCTTATCAAACGAAAAGGATTCGCTTACAATTCTTCCCGTAAACATATGAAGACTCGAGGTAAAACGTTAAGTGACTGAACAGATCCTAACTAAGAATGGGAAATTCTTAGTGGTATTCCCCTGTTGTATTTTAGCGCTAATTCAACGAGTTTGATTGGTTTGCCGCCGAATACTGAAAAGTCGCGAAGAAAACGTTATCGGCGCAAAGATGTTTGTGACCATCAGAATCGCGCTTTGTAAAATAGCCTCCATCTGGTGCAAAAAATTGTACTTTATCTCTTTCCTAAGAACCAATTTCGTTTCCTCGAGGTTGAAATATAACAGTAAAACAGTCCTTAAAAGAATACCTCGCACAAGGGATTGCGGAGAAAGAAACCGCAAAGAAGTGATCAAAGCTTTGACGCGGTTCGAAATCGTGCCTCTCAGTTCTACCAGTAACTGAGCAACTAAGTAACATTCTTGGAGAGATGTAAATATCACTGCCTCATGGCCTTTTGTTTTCTATAATTTCTTTGATGTTCGCCAACATTAAAGGATTATTTTGTCATTTTTTTTATCATCATTATAATCATTCAGAAGTAAAATTTAAATTTATATATTTTTCTAATTTTAAAAATGTTTGGTCCCCGGAAAAAGGATCACTGAGAACATTTTAGGAAACATGCATACAAGTGCATTTTTGAGGCAATCGAGTGGTTGTTTGTTTTAATATCTGACGTGAAGAAATTAAAAAAGTCCATAATTCAGTAAATGAGAAAATAAATAAAATGACATAATGATAATAATAAGAATAAAAATTGGATGGAATATTCGAATTGCAAATCAGAGTAGTCCACGAGGACATATCTAAGCCAGTTTCCGTTCCAAAATAACATCGATGAGTTAATTGCACGATGAACACAATTTTAATTTTAGTACTCCACTTGCGTCTCTCTGGTTTGAATCGGCCGAGGGTTGCAGGATTCCCCGATACCGACATACTGATGTCTCATCGTTCATTTCTTCATTCGTTATCTTTTTTATTTCTAAAGCATTAACCAAGAGAAGTAGTAAAGCTTGTACTTACTCAGCGCACAACGTAAAGACAGGGCTGTGGACATTCTGCTGGATTGAATCCCGCTCATTGCACCACTGATTAACTTCATTAACCACAAGTTGCCGTTAGTATATCTCGATGCCCTTTTAATGGTCCGCGACGTAACAAAATCACAAGAGTGGCAGATTTTAGACAACGTTTTTTAAACTATTTTGCGGGATATGAGTGTAATAAACATCACATTCGACAGCTTTTTGCCGACACGAGCCGCGAAAGTTCTATTTTTTCCACTCGCAAACGGACCAGTGAGACTAAAAGCTCTTTGCACCAGCAGATGCAGAATGCTGTTTTATTAAAACAGGAAAAAGTACAAGTAATTCACGACACAAAAATAGCTTCATCAAGCTACAGTTTTGTTGACGTGAAGATGAAAATGGGTGGTTAAAAAAAGTTTTAAAACTAATCAGGATCCTCTTTTATAGGTGGTTGTTATATAGGAATAAATATTATGTCCATCGGAAACTAGCCCAAACAGGCCATCTGTTCATCTAGGTATGCCCGAACAGAAACAACTGTCATCGATCCAACAAAAGATAAAAGTGCGTGTTTTAGGCCCGTATAATATTGACTTGGCCGGCGGGAATGATTCAGTAATGTATTCGCGCAAGTGTAAGAATGCAAATGAACTACAGAATTTCTCAGGTTAAAAAAAATATATGTATTTATTGTTTTTTTAGAGGGCACGGTAACGAATCCTGCAATCTGATTGGTTCTTTACCCGGTCAGTATTTTCCTATCTCTGCCCACGGGCCACGGTAACGCTTTCGTGAGTCGCCGTGTACATCTCAACTTTCGTTGCCATTTTTCATAAATATACCTCGTTTTGCCCGCTGGGCAGTATTTTTAAGCAAACACATCGGTCACTACCTCAAGCCGACTTATGAATCCTCTCTTTCTCTCTCTCAAATCAATTTAGTTGACAAAAAAATATTGGTTTCAGAATGAATTTGTATAGGCAATGGTGTCATTACGTCGGTTGACAAGCGGCCTAAAAACCGTCTGCAATTGATTTTAATCATTCACAAAAAGTACTTAGAAAGTTAAAACGTGAGGTATTTGGTTACAGGTAAACTGAACAATGGAACTTTCATTCATTTAATGTCTGAATTTTCTCAAACAATTTGTTCGTAGTAAAAGAGCGAGCGAAGTTTTAATTTCAGTTCGACAATAAATATACGCTCTTGGTGAGTCTTTCAAAGTCCGTTCAATTTGGACATTTGGACCATAAATTGCACAACAGAAACTGAGGGAATTTATTGAGAAAAGGCCGCATTAAATCCCCTTGTGTCTCGTTGGAGTGTGCCGTTCGAATTCAGTTTTTGTGGAGGAAAGACCAGATTTACACACGCCGTTGCAGCAAACAAACGAGCAAACTCTCACAACTTCAAAATAAAAAATTTGAATTTACTCACAATTACTTTCCTCGCCGTTTACTTAATGAACAGAGGTAAATCTTCGTACATGAATGAATCGTCGATGAGAGTGAATAATACTTTCCGTTATATCATTGATTGTTTTTGAAGAAAACATTGTCGTGACAGTCCTTGCCAAACTAGTTCCGTTGTTTTTCAAATCTTCTTGCGCTTTTTTTTTCTTACGCGCTCTCTAATTGACAGGTGTCAGATTGTGGCAGATACTTGTAAAAATAATGTTTCAAAGTTTGTTTGGAAGCCTTTTAAATCATCATTATCGTTACGGAAATGAAAATGTTTCGCTGAGGCATCTCTCTTTAATTTGCATCACCGCTATTTTAACTACCATTTACTCACTCAAAAATTGTTCAATTTATGGAAGATCTTTGCCGTATTTACTGCCCTAAATCATTCGGGTTCTTTTGGAAAGAATTTCGTCAAGTTTAAAAAACAATAAATATGTTATTTACCGGCTAAGGGTCGGTCCGTATGGTGAAAAACTGTGACCTCGGTCTTGAAAATGCTGCCCTCGGCCTACGGCCTCGGGCAGTATTTTCAAGACCTCGGTCACAGTTTTTCACCATACGGACCTCCCAGCCGGCAAATAACATATATATATTCTCCGTTTGGTTAGATCACCTTTTTGATGTGAGTTTTCGTGAATCTTTGAAGTTGATCATCAGTCGTTAACGGATCAGAAAACTAAGTGCGGTTAGCGGGAAATAGTTGAGCCCTAAATCTGCATCACTTCCTTTCTTTCACTGCATAACTTCTTCTGTAGTGCACATTGTGTAATGACTGAGTTCATATCTTTGCAGTATGATTACGTTGAGTTGCCAAAGAAAAACCCTACCTTTTTTCCCGGCTATATGCGCATGTGCCGGAAACTAAATTCACATGAAAAGAGCGGTTGGCAAGCACATAACGGCCTTAGAAATTTTACGTTGCGCGTGACTCAACAAAAAATTGGAATTTAGTCTGATGTCAGATATTAATTGACATTCTGCTCATTACAGGAAATTTTGATCCCAACATATTTCAACACAATAGGAAAGCGTACCTTTGACAGGACTAGGTGATTCAGCGCGAGTTTTATTTTCAAAATCCCGATATGCAAATCGGCCGTGCAATTTCCCTCCCCTCCCTTGCTTTCATTTCAACGATAAAGTTCTCAACCCTCTTCTTCCCGCGGACAACTTTTGTCAGGTGTGACGTAATTTGCAACTTCTGATTATCTATATGTCTACACAAATGTTCTTATGGTAGACAAGAAGTGGGGCAAGAATTGCAAAAAAAACATCATAGTCGTTTTTAAATAATATTTGGATAAATTCCAACATCTCCGGCGATTATCTGGATCGGATATGTTGGCTCTGAGATATTATCTACTATGTAAAACTTAACTCAATAACATTGAGGATCGAAACGCGCCAATTACAGCTGTGGAAAAAACCAATCAATTACAGTGGAGCATCCTGCTTTATAACAACACCCGAACCAGTCGACCTTATCGCCTGATGAAGACTCGTAGAATGCAGCTGAAACGTTGCGATTCACATCATAAGTGACCACATCGTGGAACAAACGATACTACTTTAGTATAATGAAAATAGCTTTTTTAACCTGAAGTTTTGTTAACGTAAAAATAATAATGAATTGATAAATCATGTTTTTAAATAATTAAAACTAACTAAGGGATCTCGTCTAACGATAGTTGCTTTTACGAATTAACAATTTTCCCACCGGGAACTATGGCGGGTATCCCATATGTTAGTCTGCACGAGGGGATAATAATCATGTTTCCATTAAACACAGAGACAAAACAACCGACGGGAAGTTGCAGCTGAAGTGAAACTGCTCAAGTGATGCTATAAATGCCTGGTCGCAGGTGAATGGAGTTTAAACCATTGTAGCTCAGTCCTTAGGAATTAGATAGGACTTGCACCCGCACTATGTTAGAGAGGTTTTTGTACAAGGCAACTGATCGTATTAAACATATTCATTTAATGATTACTGGTTAGAGCACTTGATAGATGCGCTCTAAATATGCATATGTTTCTGATTGAAAAAAAAATCAATCTTTCATGAATAACGTTTATATTCACTCGACAAAGTCATTAAAGACTTCAAGCAATGTTGTAAAAAACAGTGATCAAACTGATCTTAATCAATTTTACAGCATAGTGCGAGAGCGTCCTTATCATGCCATGTAAAATGCATAGCTTAAGGTTTAAAATATTATCTGACACGTCAACGGGGTGTATTCAAATTTATCTTTCGATTCAATACGTATGCTAATTATCGCCTTTTATTCTATTCATAATATTCTTATTATGAAACGATATGAAAAGCAATGAAAAAGGCGTCTTCTTTCAAACGGTCTCGACTAACTTGTGCCTATTTCCAGATCGTTTTTTCAATTCCACGTTGGGAGAATTTATAAAATATTTCATCTTGATGTTCCAATTAAACTGTGACATGTGAAAGCGCTCTTGACGTTAGGGCTCCGAGATTGACCCCAAAAAAGTCAGTTTTCGCGGCAACCAATGATACTACTGGTCGTTTTCTCAAAACTTGGTCGCGCACTGTTTCAACAGAGATTGCAACATTTGCAGTTCGAAACAGTAACCCTTGTTTCAAAGATTTAATTTAAAAAAAAACGTTATTGTTCGGATAAAACAGTTTCACAATGGACGCAATTCATTATTTATTTATCTATTAATCTATTTAGTTCTTTATTAGCTTAAAGTTTTTTTTACAGCTATTTTTATTACAATAACAAAAAAGCTATTTGACAAGTAACCCTGTGTTTACTCTGGATACTAAAAAGGGTCAGAGACTGCCACGTCGTTCACTAACAGCAGTCATTTTGCACAGAGGGTTTTAAAACAACTAAACAAATAAATAACTTATAGTCTAAAGTCAAACAATTGCGAGAGTCAATGAAAAACTAAGACTTAAAATGCATGAAACGGAGGCATAGCACATTCAAACCAGCCTTAGGCATCTTTGAAACACAATCATGAACGTTGTGTATCGGAATGGCGTGCTGTACCAGCAGGAGTTCCTCAGGGGACTAAACTCGGCCCCCTGGTTATTTCTCATAATGATTAATGACCTGAGTGTGGCGAATACGAACATCTGGAAGTATGTAGATGATACTACCCTCGCTAAGTGTGTGGGAAAGAACGGAACCAGCTCGATGCAGTCACACGTTGATAAATTTGTTACAAAGTCTCGTGCTGATGGTTTCCAGTTGAATGAATCGAAGTGCAAGGAACTTAAAATATCATTCACAAAGTCGGAGAATACTTAAGAGCCTGTTACTATCAACAATACGAACATTGAGGTTGTTCCATCCGCTAAATTACTAGGTGTTATGACATCGAATGATTTGAAGTGGAATGTGCACGTAGAAATGATATGTAAGAAAGTCGCAGTGCGTCTCTACTTTCTTAGGCAATTAAAGGGCGCGAAAGTGCCAGCTAATGACCTTCTAAGTTTCTACACCTCTTGCATACGCCCAGTTGCAGAGTATGCATGTCCAGTCTTTCATACCACTCTACAGCTATCTCTCCGATCAGTTAGAACGTCTGCAGAAGCGGGCACGACGTATTATAAGCACTAAAGATTTATGTTATAGACAGGCTTTAGAAGTTTTTAACATACCTATCTTTTATGACAGGAGAGAGGCGATTGGTAACTTAATGTTTCAAGAGATAAGTAATAACAACAATCACAAGCTTTATTCACTACTTCCGCCACCTTACCTTGGCATGTTGTGAACACGGAAAAATCGCAAGTTCCAAGTCTCGCGTTTTAAAACCAATCGTTTTAGAGACAGTTTTATTGTAAGCCATTGCGGATAGCACGTCTTTGTACAACTCATATATATTAATTGATCTGGTTTCGAATAATTTTTAGTTGTATCCTAATTAATTTTAGTGTTTACATAATGCTAAGTTTTATAACTGTTAAATTCTTATGAATTAACTTTCTTAATGTATCATTATATAATTTATAGTTATAATTAATTTACGTTTTACATTTGTAAAAATCGTCGTAATTTAGCCCACGGGCTGCAAGGGTAATTGTGATAAAATTATCTTTTTTTGTGTGTTTGTGTTTGATTCAAAAATGATACTGTAAGGAGAAATTGAATGACAGTCATTCGTAGAGGTCAAACAGAGGCTCAGAGTGACTTTAAAATCATCTCTCTAATTAAGTCAGTTTTGACGCTTTGTATGACCTATTTGGGAATTTTTTTCCCGCATTATAATTTAAATCTCGGGTTTTTTTTTGATCAGACCGGGATATCGTTCTTATCAATAAATATAATTTAACAGAATGTCTAGCTAGTACGCTACGCGAATTCGTTGAATATCGTGAAGCAAGCACGCAAATGTATCTTGCGCAAAAGTAAAGAAATGAAACTCTTTAAATAAGCAAGTTTTTCCTAACATCTGGAATCCGGGAATTTCGCCCTGTAAACATCTGCTGAAAGAAAACCTTGTCGAAGACACTTCCGAAAAAACTTGCTCTAGTGGTTAAACAGAGTGGTACATTTTAAATAGAAACTCGAAATGTTTTTCATGAAAGCCATAATCGTTGCGGCGGATGAAGTTTTACTCCTTTTGGAAGAAGAGCCCCCTACACAGATTGAGCCATTTGAGGTCACGTGAAAAGATATTGCAAGCCATCCTCTTTCTCTCTCGCTTGGGTCCACGCCGGACATCACTTTGTTCGCGGAGTTTTTGCTTTTACGAGAGGTTTTCTATTCCTATGTGTTCTCCTTTATAAGAACAAAGCTCGACTGAAGCTTGGATCGAAATAATCGCACTTGAATGGAATCAGTAACTTATATACACAAACCTTATTTGAGTTGTAAATACAAGAAATTAATGTAAATATTGTCAAACTTCTAATCAAAATGTTTTCAACTCTCTAACTCAAAAAATGAATCTTCCATTTCAACGGCCTACCGCTGACTCCTTAGCTCTATCTTCCATATATCTGTTGACTGTGTAAGCCTTCAGTATTTCTGATATAAGAAACAAGAACAAAAACAAGAAGGAAACAACAAACTGGATCGAACGAAAATAATAAAAAAAAGGATTTAACAAATAAACGTCATAACGACGGTCAAGAGCTGTGAAAAGTCAATCTAATGCTTTCCTGGTCAATGGCAGGGAAAATCTTACCATTTAGGTTCTAGCTATAACAATTAAATACATGTATAGGGCGAGACGCGATATTAATTGACTTTTCTGTTCAATTATTCATCGAAATCTAGGGTTAAATACAGTTAACTTAATAAAAAGAGACCTCTTTTCAGATGGTAAAGCCTATCTCCTTAAATAACTCTCTTCTTCCATCCACTGTTAAATATCTCAGTATTTGGATATATTTTAAAATGCTGAGCCGCACCTCTAAAAAAGCTTTTAAATTCCGAATTCCGATAGCAAATAATAAAACGGAATAAATGATTCAATGGCATTTCGATGAATACATGGTACTTTACAATGGATGAAGAACTACGAGATTGGCTCCTGAGTGGATCTACATTCGGCAATAAGGTTAGTTGACACATAACATTCACGTAATCGCTTTTAAGGATGTTTTATTAAATACTTTTTTAATGTACAGGGTTTACTACAACACCCCGTCACCCACTCAATTTTATGAAAAAAAAAAAGTGCAAAATCTTACAGCACTAAAGTCAATGAAATGCCGTTTTTCCATCACAGACAGAAGAAAAAAATGCAATGTTGTGCTGTGGACGAGTGGGTGAAATGCTATGAGGAATAAAACTGGTCTACTATTCCAGAATTGATCTTCAACCGTAATGTGTCAACAACTTTGTCGCTTTGTAATGTAGAATAACATGAGCTGTTTTTCCCCTCAAGATTCTTAGTCTAATCATTATGAATATTCAAGCTCCATAACATTATCTAACTTGTTGTCATATCTAATCTCTATTAACCCTCTAACTCCCATGAGTGACCAAGACAGAATTTCTCCTTACTATATCCATACAATATCATGCAGAAAAGTGATGAGAATAAAGACAAATATAAAATGTGGGATTACTAATTGATCTGATACCAAATTCTCCAAGCTAACATAATGAGAATCATTTGGCAGACAGTAATGAGAATTACTAATAAGATCTTGAGATTTAAAGGATTAAAATCACCTATGCATTGGATGGGAAGCGTTTCGGTTGTTTTTTCTACAGTAGTGTGATGGTTACCTGACCATGGCCAGCGTCGTTGTAACAACATTCATTCTGCTGATTGTTTCCAACATTGTAGGATCCACCACCACCCCCACAGGAATCTGCACGATTATTTCCACTACCTCCCCCAGAGTATCCTCCTCCTCCTCCTCCTCCTCCTTCTTCTCCTCCTCCGTCTTTCAACCCTCCCACAGCTCCACCTCCTCCGCCAAACCCACCATAGACTTCGAAATAACTTGATCTCCCACCTACCCCTCCCAGCAGAAATCCCTTACCACCCTCGCCACCATCTCCCTCGGTCCCATTGAAATGGATTCCACTTCTTCCACTGGAGTAAAACCCGCCACCACCACCACCTGAAATATCATGATATTAATTAATTAGAAAACTTTTAATGGGGATATCGTGAGATTGTGGCAGAATAGACATTTCGTAAGAAATTTTTAAATTGCTACCAAAATGCTGAAATGCTAAAGATTATTGAAAAATATTCTTACCTGATGATCCAGAATCAGCAGTCTGTGCACCATGTCCATTGCTCCCCCCTGCCCATGATCTGTACCCAGGATTCCCATTCGTATTTGTGCTGGCGTCACATTCTGCATGTCTTGACTGTGCTAAATCTATCCCTCCTCCGCCTCCAGCTATTATCAAAGGTGTGTTGGCTCCCCTCACTACAAATGTACCTCCACCACCGCCAGAAGAAACATACTTCTTGTTTATTCCTCCCTCTTGACCAACAAGTACCAGGATGACTTCACCCTTGTTTAAGTGGAATGTTCCAATCATTCTTGCTCCTCTCCCGCGGTACTGAGAGCTGTTAATCCGCAGATCGTACCCTCCAGCTGCCCCTATTGCTTCTATTCTGTAATCACCAGTGTACGGCACAGTCCACTGTTGAATACCGCTGGACAGATCAACTTGTCCGTCATGATCCTGACCTGCGTAGTAACTTCCGAGCGATGTTGGACCATATCTTCCAGTGGCATTGAGATTTGAGAACACGGCTTTGAATGCTGAGAGGAAAATGTAAAATTGACATCCATTTTTTTAATTAAGTTGTAATTTCATCTTTATCACGAATGTTTATGTTTAGTCTGGCAGCTGGTATAATGATCAGTTTAAACAGCTGAGAGAACAAATATGTTGCATTAAGCTCGTTAAGGGCAGTTTAGATCTTAAGTTTTCCTACTCGGAGAAATTTGAAATTATTTTGACTGTTTGGAGGAAAATTTAGGGTACGGGTTACTTATCACAGGAGGAGTCTTCCCCTTTAAGGGGTTTTCGGGCGGATTCCTGTATAAACATATCAAGAAATGAACCACTTCAGCAAAATCTATGGAGAACTTGTCTTATTTAGTTCCTGGTCATTGCCTTGATAGAATCCTAAGCCCATTAAATGTAATTCGTACGACCTCGATTTCGCAGATTTCAGGTTGTTTCAGTGTTCATTTGGTAGAGGGAAGTTGTGTTTGCATAGGATTAGTATTTCCCGTTGTCACAATTTACATCGAATGTAACTGTCTGAAATGCAATGATTGAAGTGAGTGTTCATTTTAAACGCACATTCTATTGGAGTTTATGTCTGGCACCGTTTCAAGGAGATCACGCAAATCGTTATTAGTTAAACTTCTGAAAAAACTATTCAAAAAAAATCACACAACATTTCTTATACTTACCGCAATTGAATCCCGTTTTGCATTTGCATGTGTAAGAGCCGTCTGTGTTATTGCAACTTGCATTATAGTGACAGCCATGGATGTGGCTGGTACACTCGTCCACATCTAAAAGGTTTGAAAGTAAACAAGAAAAGGGTAGGAACATCAAATAAAAAAAATAAATACAATAAAAAACTATCGTAGACTATTTAAGAAATTTTCAGGCTTCGACGCGATTCGAGCCCACTGCCTCTAGTTACTAGTTGGTCAATGGTTACAACTGAAATACGAAGTACAATGCAAGAAAATAGGAAATTTTTAAGTCAACAAAAACCGTGATGCATATCAGCAATGACTGTTTTGGTCTTCAGATAAATCACTCTCAGCAAAATTGAAAAGAGATCAAAAGGGGTGTCATTGGACCGTCTTCTCCCAACGTTCGAGGACCAGTGATCGATTAAAGTTGAAAAATTTTCCCCATTTAATATGTTTAATACTTGGAATTCATTCAAAGTTGGCTAATGATAACTGCCAATGGTTAAATTAATTTGTAAAGCACCTGTCTGCCGTGTGGGAGGTCGAGAGTTCACGCCCCGAACCGGACCGACACTCATGATCACGGTCTTAAAATTACAGAGGAGAATGTGCTACCTTTGCACTGACATCTGCAAATGATTAGACATTTTAGTCTTCTCGGATGAGGACGAAAAAACCATGAGCCCCTTCTCCTACATTTCTTCTGTACTGGCCGATGGGGGACGTTGAATAATTTATACACTTATCTCAGAGAGTAGGGAACATAGCTCTCAGTGTTGTGGTTTGGCCTTATTTCTTAAAATGGGGCATCTACAAAAATTTACTTCAAAAATTGTAAACTGCTTAATGCAGTCTGGCCAAAGTCCCAAACAATACTTTGTAAAGCACCATGAGCCATTGGATATGGTGCTATAAAAATATTTCATTATTACTAATATGTCTCTGTGAATATCTATGAATCTCACCAGTGCAATTCCGACCGTCCCCCTGATAACCTTCTGTACAGCTACACGTAAATGATCCCTCGGTATTATTACAAACAGCTTTGGCATGACAGTCATGAGAGTTGTCAATACACTCGTTTCTATCTAAACAAAGAAAACAATGAGGACTGACATAAAGTTGTCCGCAAGCTGGATGAAGAACCTTCATAACATTAAAAAAGAATATTAGTGAGACCTTTTTCACAGTTTTCTCCCGTGTAATTATCTGGACACAGGCAAATGTATCTCTTGTCGGTATATCCATTGAGACAGGTGGAATCATGGAGACAGGGAGTACTGGAGCACGAATTCTGATAGGATAGAAAAATGCCTGTTAGCAGCTATACTTGACCAAAAACATCCAAGCTGATTTCAGACGATTGTATTGTAATGTAAAGTAAAATCCTACCTCAGAGGCCCAGAGAATAAAACCTTTTCGTATTTCTTTATCTTCACGATGTTGGGTGTGGTCAAAAGTACTCAGTTGGCAGAGCCTGAAGCCTGTCTCGTTTGGTGGGCCGATGTTCACAGACAAACAGTTGCTCTCCATGAGGCACTCATATCTACAGTCATGAGTCATGAGCTCCTTCCCCATTGGCAAGTAAATTTCTTTAAATACATAACGTTGAGGAGCACGTTCTCCTTCTGATCTCTTAAACCTAAGACTTCGGCAGCCAAAATCTGGAGGGACTTGGATTCATAAGGAAAAATGTCATCAGAATTTCAGCTAGAGAAATACACTCTGATCAGAAAAATCATCAGACATTACAGAATTTAGTATTGTACCTTAGAAACACTTTGGGTCGGCACAAAAAAAATGAAATAAATAAAAAATAAAAAAATAAAATAAAAATTAAAAAAAATAATGATAATAATAAAAAATGAAAATCAACTGCACTACTATTTTCAGTCCGTTAGTTAATTAAACACACACACACAAAACCCCATAAAGTGACTCTACCGATAACAGAATAAATAACGGGCAAAAAAAGGCTTGCCGTTAGATCTTCATGGTAGCCTTTGTATTAAAAGGGCTTTTGGTATTAAGATAGTTCGTAAAAGATAGCTAAAAAATAAATCAATTAGGTTTCAAACTTATCACTCCGCATAAGATCTGATGCAAGAGATCATTTTACCACAAAATTGCTTTAAAAAGAAAATTTTTAGACTTAAATATAAATTTTCAGTTTCTTAAAAATAAGTGGAGAATGATATATGGGCGCGCGTAGATAAGGAATTTCTCTTCCAGTGTTTAACTCGATAGCTCACGAGTGAGATGTTGAGTTGAACACGAGAAGAAAAATTCCATATCTACAAGCAACCATGTGTTATTTTGTTTATCATATAAACATAATAGCCTGAGAAGAAAAGCCGACTTCATTAATGAATGAAAATGAATGAATCGAAAATCCCCGAATAACAATCGTAGAGTGCGTTGGCGCTAATTGTTAAAATGGAAAAAATGCATTGAATCATTATTACAAAACAACAATGGTCTTAATTTTCAATTTACAAAATTCTCATTTAGTGACTTTGTCCTAACCGACAGAAGACGTCTTTCGGGTGAACAGCCAAAATCGGCCGGTGGCAAATCTTTCAGTTGTCAATTTTCATTCTCAGCGGAGAGAAATGCTAACACCAAAGCCACTGAATACGTAACTTTGGGTTTTTCTTTTAGTATGTTGGTTTCTTTCCCCTTCTAAGAAAATTTGAACCTCACAGTCTGCTATACGGATTTTCAGTGTTTTAGCAGCCATAACTGGAGAAAGCTCCGACAAACAACTTGTATTAAGAATCGTGAAGGCTTTGCCGTTCATTCATCAACCTGACCGAGTGGCGGAAAAGGCAAGTGACGTGTCAGCGGCTAATTGGCTATATCAATACACGTGAAAAAATACGATATTTTTTCACGTGTGTTGTTGCGGCTTTTCTCGGAGCCAGAAATCCCTGTATAACACCGCAGTTTATGTGATAAAGTGTTTTTTATTACGAGGTAATTTTCACACCACAACTATTTTTTCCATCGGTAGCCAATAACAGATTTTTTACTTGCCCTGCAATCTTAACAGCTTTAAACCTGTTTGAAAACTCTGGTTGGCTTATGTCGCCTTATACATAAAATATATGAAAATATAATCAGCCTCTATGTTATTTTTAGTTAAGGGAAGAAACCACCTGTTTTGGTGTTGATGAGCTAACAGATTACCTAATGTTTGTCTTTGTTAATGCTAATGAGCGACTAAAAACTCTCCCTCGTTGCAAATCGTTCTTCCTCTTAAATTTTGTTTACATACATCATCTTTTCGTCTCAGGACCTATTGTGCTGAAAAGCTGATATTTAACGGAACGAAATGCAGTTTGGGAAAGCGTGGTGATATCTAGGGCATGCCATCATGAAGGTTTTCTTAAGTTCGGGAACTCAGCCAGTGCGCTTTACGAGCTGGCAGCTGAAGAGCGAGCGCAATGCTCGACAAGTTTCAAAAGCTTACACAATTTTACAAAGAAATGACGTTTGGGCCGTAACATTTTGGAAACTCAACATTTTCTTTTCTTTTCTCATTTTTCCTTTTTTCTATTCAAATTACAATCTCTTAGGCGCCTTGGTATCTACGTAAACAACCAACTTGTAATTCTTAGGAAAAAAACAGAATCACCCCAAAATTTGCGTTGACCAATTCAGTTGACACAGCTCGATATTTTAGTCGATAAAGATAGAGCTTGTTAAGTAGGAATCTTCATTCTTAAAAACGCAGCGGGAAAGACGGTTTCATGCGTATCGTTAACTGTTAAGCAGCTCAAGCAGGGAACCTCTATCGTCAAGCTTACGTGTTCTTGACCATGTGTTAAATGCTGCTCGGTCTAAGAGCGGGGTTTAGGGCACATGCTTGAAAATAGTTTAGTTCTTCCCCAATTCTCTTTTTTTGCGTCGCCACAAGCCGAAAATAATTTTTGGCTAGACCGCCCATGAGGACAGCGAAAGTGTAGATTTCACAGATTTTGTTCAGCGCCTGTCGACTGCAATATTCTAGCTCGTGGAATTCTATTGTGCTACAAGTTACAAGGTGTATTCAGCTAGTTCACAGAAAAAATATAAAAACTTCACCTGAAATATTTTTCATATCAGTGTGATCAGAAGAGACCCTTCTCTTCGACTTTAATTTGCATATAAAAAATTAACCAGTCTGTACGAAAGAATTCTCAAAATGCAGGCGTTAATGGGTCTAAAAAATATACCAGTGCATCGTTTACATGTGTCCTAAACCCTTTTCATAGGCAAAAAGTAAAAGGAAACTTTTTCCGACGGGAAGTCGAGTGGACCGCTCTTAGCGAGAGCGGCACTTAAGTATTGTATTCAGTTTAGTAGTGTATTCAGCGCAGATTGCATAAATGACTGACAGCTGTTTAATGACGAACCAACCGTTTCACTGTCTTGTGTTTACTTGAAAGAACTTCAATATTTTCGTTAATTTTTTTTTTATCGTTTCAACTTAAAAATCGACCACGATTTTCCATTCCTTAAAAACTTATTGGTCACAGAAATAACATCGACAATGTTCAAAACTAAAGTGGGTGCAAAGTGGAACAGCATTTAATTATAAATTGGGACAAGAGCTAATGCAAAATCCGACAGGTATTATAACGTGTGACGATTATTTCACAGTGCAACATAAGACGTATGCACTTCATCCGTATCCAAAATAGTATTTCTAAAAAAACAAAACTCTCTAAGCAATTTTGAATCTATAGGAAAACTAAGGCTAGTTTATTCCTTTCTATGCAGCAATTTTTTAAAATCTGTTTATGAAGATCTAGGAAATTGTTGGGTTTTTTTTAGCTAAAGCTCTAAACCACCTGTTATGGCATCGTTGAACAAACAACCAAAATACAGAGCCCTGAATAGAGTAAGTTTGTTCCTATTCTCTTGTAAAGTATAACCTTCAAGGCGAAAATTATCTTTTTCGAATTTCCTAATATGTCTTTTTAATGCAACTAAGCCAAAAGGGCGATTATTTGGCGTGTCTTTATTGCTGTGACCTCTGATGTGCGTGGCTCCTACTTGGGTGGGCGACTAAAACCTCCCCTTCGTTGCAAGTCTCTCTCTCTCTTAAAATTTACACAATTCCTCTCGAAATTTGTTTATTGTTTGGTCTCAAAAAATATCCGCGCTGAAAAGTTGATAATCAACGGACCGAAATGTTCTTGCACTTTGAGAGAGCTTCATTTCAAGAAGCAGTCACTTTTAGCAAGTGATTAATTTTTCATGAAACTTTTGTCAATTGCGTATAAAATTTTAAAATAATCCTCATGTCACCTATATTAAAAGAAAAGTAATATTTTCCAAAGCATTTCTAGACATCTTCAGTGAAAACTGGTTAATCAAGTGTTAAAAATCCATCTTAAATTCGATTTGCCGCGCGATAAATTTACGTTGCTTCGGCCGTATATCGACTGGAAGGCAGAACGTATTTTGTATTCAGTCTTTTCTTTTCACGCGTAACACAGAGATTTGATTGTTAGTGGCTCTTTAAACTGTAGCATAACTTCATTTTAATCCACTTCTCAAAATGTGTAATCGAGCGAGAAGATAGAGAAAAGGTTTAAAAGCTCTCATGATTTTCTTCATCCTGTGTATCAACTCAATGTAACATAGTCGTGAAAGCTTACGATTTGACAGATGTGTGATCATGAAGGTTTTCTTAAATGCAGAGCCAATTAAAAAGCATGCTATAAAGAAATAAGGTTGGCACCATAATTTTTGGAACTTACTCAAGCTTTTCAATTTTTTCTAAGAAATAATTTCTGTTAGGCTCGCCCATGGCAATTTGAAATTCCTAAGAAGTACTTCAATATCGCTCCAAAATTTGTGCTAGTCAATACTTGACGTTCCTTCAATTCTTCCGTCTGTTAGAATTTTTTTTGCTGTTAAACCTACAGATAATATATGTTATAGCTTTCTGAAGCTGGCAAAGCGCTTCAAAGCTGATATCAAATGAAAGTCAGGCTTGATGACAAAGAGGGAAGAAAAGGAAATTTCTACCTCGAGACGGTTGCGTGTACAAGTTTGTTTAACTAAAGACACAGAGCTTATCAGGTATTTTTACGTAAATTAAAGTTCAACTTGGTAACTTTTACTGATACGTTAAGTTAGAAGTCAGAAAGAAAAGATTTACTTCGAAAAAGATGCAGAAACTGCTTTTCACAAGTGTTACATTTCTACCTTATTTCGAAGCAATGATGAACTGGAATTCTAAACAAGAGACGGAAAAGCAAAAGAAAACACATAAATATCAAAGACTTACCCTCGTTTCCATTCGCAGGGAAGTGAAGCCATCCTCCCCACAGAACTGTTAGGGACAGCAAAGATAGAGATAGTTTGGAGGGAATCTTCATCCTTGAAGAAAATACTTGTACTTGTGTATCGTTTACAGTGAAGCAGGGACACTCTACCGTCAAGCTTAAATGCTACTGGGCGAGACGAGCTTTGCGTCACAAAAACTTTTTTTAATGTAAATTAGCTGGTGACTCGTTGAATGTTTTCAATATTTTTTTCCATTCACGTGGATTCAGTAATACTTGTCCTGTATTTGCCGCGATAGGCTAAAACAAGCTATTTCAGTAGCAAATGGATGGAAAGCGTCACAATGTTATAGAGAAATTTAAACTAGATTAATACAACTATGCTATTATATTTCTACAAATGAAGTAAATTAATTATTGCAGTTATCTAGCATTGACCATTTCATCATCGAGATGTTAATTCTAAACAAATGAAGCCAACCATCCACAGCTGCTTAACTCTGAGCAAACAAATTATCAAATTAAGCCGACAAGAAAACGCGATAAATTTGCATAAACGAAGACTTCCTGAAAATAACAATTCACGCTTCGCGGATGGAAAATATTTGAAACAATTATATAAAGGATGATAAAACATGCATATGAAAAACTGAGATGATATTTCGGGAAATGGTACCAATATTCAGATTGTTCATGTGTTTTGTTGGATATTATAATGTTAGATATTGCTAAGTCATGTGGGAAAAAACTTCAGATCCGAGCACGCGTGCGTATCTGGTGTCAAAGTAAATTTTAGCGATGCGTCATAAACACAGTAAACGGACAAGAGCATATCACAAATTTTTGCCTTCTTGTATGCTAAAGAACTGAATCGAGAGACATGAGTGCCCGATCGGGTGACGCGCAATTTTCTTTTCAGTCTGATTTCACAGTAACTTTTTTTTCGCACATACCAGTGCTTTTGGGTCGAGATTGGATCCCGTAACTCTAGAAAGCTCAGCCGATCGATCGGACTTCAACCTCCCTGATACAAATTTTTTTCGGGGCCAGAGCTCCTCATGTTGGCCAGGAGCGCATTAGTTGGAGCGTTCAACTGCCCTGTATTATTGCCACGGCGTTTTTTACAGACAAGTCTATTTTTAGTTTAAATTTACTCGACTCTCCACGAGATTAAGATAAATCGATCTCCAATCAAGATTAGAGCTTAGTTAATTTCTAACTTTACCCTTTAATACAACGAAAGAAAAATGGCAGAGAGATGCAAGGATTTTTGAAATAGTTCGAGTGCAGATTCGTGTGAAGATTTCGAAAGCACTTCGGGAAGCAGCAGTTCCGAGGACAGTGCTGACGATGATGAACCTGAAATGAACACGGCTTCGGTCCGTCAAGTTTTAAGTTGATGATGTAAATTGGCCTCCGTAAACAGTTCCTAAAGTTGACGTTTCGAGCGTTGGCTTTAATCCTTTTTCATTCTGACAAAAGGCTAACGCTCGAAACGTCGGCTTAGAAACTCTTTACAGTAGCAAATTTACGCTATCAACTCAGCTGATAAAACCGATCTTTTAATACCACTACCGACAAGGCACTTCAGCCTCTTTAGAAAAATACCCCCTTTATTCGTAAATGTAGGCTCATTTAGATAAATCCTTTGGCAACGTTGAGATTTGTTCATCTGCCATTGCTGTTGAAAGCGTCTTACCAGAGCAATAAAATCAAATGCATTAAAATGTTGTTGATGACACAAGTTTATTACGAATATCGTTGTAAGGAGTGGCTAAAATATAAAAAAAGCATTTATTTTATGTAACCTAAAAATCACTTGATTTGTGTTTGGGCAAGTAAAAAAAAGAAAACGAAATTATCCTTCAGTTAGTGAGTCTTATAGGGTACAACAGGTTTTGATTCTGGCAAAGAAGTATCCATTGTTGTGCTATTTGTATCTTCAACTGCATCAATATTTCCACTTTCGACATCGTTCATGATCCTTTTTTCCTCGTGACCTTTCAACTTATCCTACTCAATCTCCCCGCTTTCCCTAAAGCTTCCAAGTGTTTGCCTTCAGGAAAGTTGACACGAAGTTCTTTAAAGGCGGTTAAGAGGTAATAATGGGTAAGAACATAGATACTCCTAAAAGCACCATTGTGGCACGCAGCAGTTCCAAGATAATGCTTCCAACATCAGAGGGAGCTTGTCCTAAAGAGGAACACATTTTAGTAAGATTAGTATTAATAATTCTAAAACAACAGGGCGTGGCTTGACTTCTATTCTTCACCCCGACCTCGTGTGCGACGAGTCTAGTCTTGCAAACAAAATCGACAAGGTATTCGTCAGCGCTATGGAAGATTACTCGCCCTTACTACTGACTGTGTGCGCGTGGATATGGACGACGATCAGCCTATTTCAGTCAATGAACACTCTGTGGCGCCCAAACTTCGTGAAATCAGCTGCACACGTGCCGGTGGGCCGGACGATCTCCCGAACTGGGTATTAAGGGAACACGCAGATATTCTGGCAGCACCAATTTCAGAAAATCTTTATACCTATTTCCTCGAGTGCAAAGTTCCCCGGGCTTGGAAGATTGCCGATGTTCCACCTCTCTCTAAAGCACCTACAGTCAGCGACATCAATAAAGACCTAAGACCCATTTCACTGACATCCACCCTGTCTAAGGTTGCGAAGGGCTTTGTTATCTATAAGGAACTGATACCAGTACTGTTATCGGCCATCGATCCCGCACAATTTGGATTTATTCCTGGTTCATGCACCACGTCCGCTCTAATCTCCATGTTCCATTATTGGCTACACACTAGGGACGGCACCGGCTCAACTATGAGGACTGCCCTATTAGACTACTAGACTATTAGACTATCAGTCGTTCATTTGTACTTTGAAGACCCAGAATGTTTACTAAGGTTACAGTGTTAATGACACCCGGCGAAAAGGAATTAATGTTTTCATACGATGAGGAAACCAGCCCATATAGGAATATAAAACCGAAACGAAAAAAATAAAATAAAAAATAAAACAAGAAAATTCTTGCTCAAACTTACAGAAAGTCAATGAAGAAGCACTTGTCAGGCATACAGGTATCACCAAAACCAAATCATTTCCAGCGGAAATTTCCGAATGAATGGTCTGGACCTACCTTACTTGCCCTGGCGGGAAATATCGCCAGGGCAAGTAAGGTAGGTCCAGATCATTCATTCGCATGACCAGTCAGAACGCAGATTTCGTCTCATCTTTCCCACCCGCAGACCAAATAATATGACGAGAACTGACCGAAGGTCATTTTCGCAACACCCGCCGGTTGTTGACGTTAAGGTCGAGAAATTTTCTCATCGGTTCAAATGAAAATCAACTTTCCCAACCGTTTCTGAAAAACTTTATTTGAGACAGTTATGAGGACCTCTTATTTCATCCAAAAGTGCTTTGTAGTGGCATACCACACCTTGAGATCTGGGGAAGAAGGAGTCGTTGGCGTTGCCCCTATGATTAATTTTCACATGTCATTTCTTTTTAATAAGCTATTTTGGCTAAATTTCCCTCTCTTTCGCACAGGAAGAGGCTAGGGTAATTTTGTATAGTGTTTCAATCTTTCAATGTCTTTAAAAGAAAGAATAAGCTGGAACGGACGCGCAATCAACCAATATTCTGAATAACTTTTTTATTGATAGCTTGACACTAAATTTCTAGTAGCACTTAAAATGCAGCAACAGTTTTAATTTACCACCAAAACTAATTGAGGTGTAATCACCTTAAAGGCTTTTAAAACAATCAAAGTGCAATATTTCCACTAATATAATGTGAATTACGTCATATGCATCGTGTGGATCCAGGAGAGATCACCTTCCTGAGTATTTGCACTAGGCGGGGTAGAGAAGGGGAAGGAGGGAGGGGGAGGGGAGGACCGAAGTTTTTCCTCCTTTTGTAAGAAGAGCCTCTTACACAGATTGAGCCATTTGAGGTCACGTGAAAAGATATTGCAAGCCCTCCTCTCTCTCTCGTATGGGTCCAGGCCGGATATCACTTTGTTCGCGGAGTTTTTGCTTTTACGAGAGGTTTTCTATTCCTATGTGTTCTCCTTTATGAGAACAAAGCTCGACTGAAGCTTGGATCGAAATAATCGCAATTGAACGGAATCAGTAACTTATATACACAAACCTTATTTGAGTTGTAAATACAAGAAATTAATGTAAATATTGTCAAACTTCTAACCAAAATGTTTTCAACTCTCTAACTCAAAAAACGAATCTTCTAGTCTACCGCTGACTCCTTAGCTCTATCTTCCATATGTCTGTTGACTGTGCGAGCCCTTAATATTTCTGATTAAAAAAAAGCAACAAAAACAAAAAGAAAAACAAACTAGATAAAACGAAAACAATGAAAAAATGATTTAACAAATAAACGTCGTAACGACGGTCAAGAGCTGTGACAAGTCAATCTAATGCTTTTCTAGTCAATGGCAGGAAGATCTAACCAGGTGAACGACAAACGCAGCTGACACCGGAATCGCACCACTGTATTAACACCTACTATGCTTCCATCGACAAGGTGCTGTCCGTGCTTGAGCTCAGGTTTAGCAGAAATGACCAGGATATCCTCTTTGCTTTGGGAAATATCTACCACAGTGAAACACCTGATAAAGAAAGCTTCTCCCGCATTGCTAAGTTTTACAACATCGACGGCCAGATTCTGGAAGCCGAGCAGAAAATGTACGCGAGTTTTCGTCATGTACGCGGATTGGGCTACACGACTGTTTCAGAAATGCTAGAGACAATGCGTGAGAATGATCTATTCGATAGGTTTCCAGAGTTTTCCAGTGTGGTGCATATCCTTGCAGTGATACCTGCTACATCGTGTTCAGCAGAGCGATCATTCAGTGAGTTACGCAGATTGAAAACTTACCTCCGCAGCACCATGGGGCAACAACGTGTCAGTAACATTGCACTTATCAACATTGAAAGGGCGTATGCCAACTCTGTAGTCAACAATGACATGGATCGTATCATTGATATCTTCGGTCGTCGAAATGGCAGAGACAGTTATTTCTTTTAAGTTTTAGTGTTTTTTGAGCTCATATGATAGATTCATAGGTAAGAATATTTTCACTTCATATGTAGGCCATTGTTAGTGCATCGTATGACCCTCGTTTCCTTCCAACTGTTTCGTAAAAATTTGGGCAACTTGTGAGAATTTTTTGGGCAACTTGTGAGAATTTTTTGGGCAAATGGTTCACCGCCCCCCCTGGCAAAAAAATGCCCGTACGCCTATGTCTAACTATAACAATTAAATACATGTATAGGGCGACACGTGATTTTAATCGACTTTTCTGTTCAATTATTCATCGAAATCTAGGGTTAAATACAGTTAACTTAATAAAAAGAGACCTCTTTTCAGATGGTAAAGCCTATCTTCTTAAATAATATTCTTTTCATATCCATTGTTAAATATCTCAGTATTTGCATACATTTTAAAATGCTCTAGGAGCTTTTAAATTCCGAATTCTGATAGTAAATAATCAAACGGAATATATGATTCAATGGCATTTGGATGAATACATGGTATTTTACAATGGATCAAAAACTACGAGATTGGCTCCCGAGTGGATCTACATTCGGCGATAAGGTTAGTTGACACATAACATTCACGTAATCGCTTTTAAGGACGTTTTATTAAATACTTTTTTTAATGTACAGGGTTTACTACAACACCCCGTCACCCACTCAATTTTATTACAAAAAAAGTGCAAAATCTTACAGCACTAAAGTCAATGAAATGCCATTTTTCTATCACAGACAGAAGAAAAAAAATGCAATGTTGTGCTGTGGACGAGTGGGTGTAATGCTACGAGGAATAAATCTGGTCTACTATTCCAGAATTGATCTTCAACCGTAATGTGTCAACAACTTTGTCGCTAATTGTAATGTAGAATAACATGAGCTGTTTTTCCCCTCAAGATTCTTTGTCTAATCAATATGAATATTCAAGCTCCATAACATTATCTAACTTGTTGTCATATCTAATCTCTATTAACCCTTTAAATCCCATGAGTGACCAAGACAGAATTTCTCCTTACTATATCCATACAATATCATGCAGGCAAGTGATGAGAATAAAGACAAATATAAATTGTGGGATTACTAATTGATCTGATACCAAATTCTCCAAGCTAACATAATGAGAATCATTTGGCAGACAGTAAGGAGAATTACTTATGAGATCTTGAGATTTAAAGGGTTAAAATCACCTATGCATTGGATGGCAAGTGGTTCGGTTGTTTTCTCTACAGTAATGTGATGATCACCTGACCATGGCCAGCCTTGTTGTAACAACATTCATTCTGCTGATTGTTTCCAACATTGTAGGATCCACCACCACCCCCACAGAAATCTTGAAAATTATTTCCACTACCTCCCCCAGAGTATCCTCCTCCTCCTCCTCCTCCTCCTCCTACTCCTCCTCCTCCTTCTCCCCGTCCCCCAGCTCCACCTCCTCCGCCAAACCCACCATAGACTTTGGAATACCTTGATCTCCCACCTACCTCTCCCAGCAGAAATCCCTTACCACCCTCGCCACCATATCCCTTGGTCCCATTGAAATTCGTTCCACTTCTTCCACTGGAGTAAAACCCACCACCACCACCACCACCTGAAATATCATGATATTAATTAATTAGAAAACTTTTAATGGAGATATCGTGAGATTATGGCAGAATAAACATTTTGTACTTAATTTTAAAAGTACTACCAAAACGCTGAAATGCTAAAGATTATTGAAAAATATTCTTACCTGATGATGATCCAGAGTCAGCAGTCTGTGCACCATGTCCATTGCTCCCCCCTGGCCATGATCTGTATCCAGGATTTCCTTTCGTGTTTGAGCTGGCGTCACATTCTGTATGTCTTGAAAATACATATTCTACCCCTCCTCCGCCTCCAGCTATTATCAAAGGTGTGTCGGCTCCTCTCACTACAAATGTACCTCCACCACCTCCAGAAGAATAACTCGCCTTGTTTATTCCTCCTTCTTGACCTACAAGTATCTGGATGACTTCACCCTTGTTTAAGCGGAATGTTCCAATCATTCTTGCTCCTCTTCCGCGATACTGAGAGCTGTTAATCCGCAGATCGTACCCTCCAGCTGCCCCTGTAATTACCAGTGTGCGGCACAGTCCACTGTTGAATACCGCTGGACAAAGCAACTTGTCTGTCATGATCCTTACCTGCGTAGTAACTTCCGAGCGATGTTGGACCACATCTTCCAGTGGCATTGAGATTTGAGAACACGGCTTTGAATGCTGAGAGGAAAATGTAAAAGTGACATCTATTTTTTTCATTAAGTTGTAATTTCTTCTTTATCACGAATGTTTATGTTTAGTCTGGCAGCTGGTATTATGATCAGTTTAAACAGCTGAGAGAACAAATACGTAACATTAAGCTCGTTAAGGGCAGTTCAGATCTTAAGTTTCCCTACTCTGGTAAAGAAATTTGAAATTAGTTTGACAATTTGGGGGAAAATGTGGGATACACGTTATTTATCAGAGGAGGAGTCTTCTCGTGACGAATATAATTTCTGACCACTGATCGTTATTGGGTTTTTTGTGTGACTTTCCTGTGTAAACATATCAAAAAGTGAACCACTTCAGCGCAATTTGTGAAAAACTCGTCTTATCTAGTTCCTGGTCATTACCACGTTAGAATCCTAGGCCCATTAAATGTAAGTCGTACGAACTCGATTTCGTAGATTTCAGGTTGTTTCAGTGTTCATTTGGTAGAGGGAAGGTGTGCTTGCATAGTACTTAGGATAAGAATTTCGCGTTGTCACAATTTACATCGAATGATAAAGTATCTGTCTGAACTGCAATGATTGAAGTAAGTGTTCATTTTAAACGCACATTTTATCAGAGTTTATCTCTGGCACCGTTTCAAGGGGATCACGCAAATCGTTGTCAGGTAAACTTCTGAAAAAACGATTAAAAAGAAAGAAAAAATCACACAACATTTCTTATACTTACTGCAATTGAATCCCGTTTTGCATTTGCATGTGTAAGAGCCGTCTGTGTTATTGCAACTTGCATTATAGTGACAGCCATGGATGTGGCTGGTACACTCGTCCACATCTAAAAAGTTTGAAAGTAAACAAGAAAAGGGTAGGAACATCAAATAAAGAGAAATCCCAGGACAAAATTGCAATAAAAAACTATCGTAAACTATTTAAGAAATTTTCAGGCTTCGACGCGATTCGAACCCACTGCCTCTAGTTACTAGTTGGTCAATGGTTACAACTGAAATACGAAGTACAATGCACGAAAATAGGAAATCTATAAGTCAACAAGAACCGTGATGCATATTAGCAATGACCGTTTTGGTCTTCAGATAAATCACTCTCAGCGAAATTGAAAAGAGACCAAAAGGGGTGTCATTGGACCGTCTTCTCCTTGCGTTCGAGGACCAGTGATCGATTATAGTTGAAAAATGTTTCCCATTTAATATGTTTAATATTTGGAATTCATTCAAAGTTGGCTGATGATAACTGCGGATGGTTAGATCAATTTGTAGAGCGCCGGTCTGCCGTGTGGGAGGTCGAGAGTTCACGCCCCGAACCAGACCAACACTCATGATCACAGTCTTAAAATTACTAAGGAGAATGTGCTAACTTTGCTCTGACATCTACAAATGATTAGACATTTTAGTCTTCTCGGATGAGGACGAAAACACCTTACGACCCTTCTCCTGCATCTCTTCTGTACTGGTCGATGGGGGACGTTGAATAGCTTAAACATTTATCTCAGAGAGTAGGGAACATAGCTCTCAGTGTTGTGGTATAGCCTCAATTCTTAAAATGGTGGTATCTACAGAAATTTCCTTCAAAAATTGTAAACTGCTTAATGCAGTCTGGCCAAAGTCCCAAACAAACCTTTGTAAAGCGCCATAAGCCATTGGATATGATGCTGTGAAAAATATTTCATTGCTATGAATCTCTCTATGAATATCTATGAATCTCACCTGTGCAATTCCGACCGTTCCCCTGATAACCTTCTGTACAGCTACACGTAAATGATCCCTCGGTATTATTACAAACAGCTTTGGCATGACAGTCATGAGTGTTGTCAATACACTCGTTTTTATCTAAACAAAGAAAAACAATGAGGACTGATATAAAGTTATCCGCAAGCTGGATGAAGAACCTTCAGAACATTAAAAAAGAATATTAGTAAGACCTTTTTCACAGTTTTCTCCCGTGTAACTATCTGGACACAGGCAAATGTATCTCTTGTCGGTATATCCGTTGAGACAGGTGGAATTATGGTAGCAAGGACTACTGGAGCATAGATTCTGATAGGATAGAAAAACGCCTGTTAGTGATTATACTTGACCAAAAAGATCCAAGCTCATTTCAGACGATTGTATTGTAATGTAAAGTAAAATCCTACCTCAGAGGCCCAGAGAATAAAACCTTTTCGTATTTCTTTATTTTCACCATGTTGAGTGTGGTCAAAAGTACTCAGTTGGCAGAGCCTGAAGCCTGTCTTGTTTGGTGGGCCGACGTTCACAGACAAACAATTGCTCTCCATGAGGCACTCATATCTACATTTGTGAGTCATGAGCTCCTTCCCCATTGGCAAGTACGTTTCTTTGAATACATAACGTTGAGGAGCACATTCTCTTTCTGATCTCTTAAACCTAAGTCTTCGGCAGCCAAAATCTGGAGGCATTGGATTCATAAGGAAAAATGTCATCAGAATTTCAGCTAGGGAAATACTTACACTCTAATTAGAAACGGGAATACTACTGCTAGGGAGATACATATCAGATATTACAGAATTTATTATTGTACCTTAAAAGCACTTTGGGTCAGTAAGAAAAATGATAAATAAATAAATTTTAAAAAACAATCAACAGCACTACCATTTTCAGTCCGTTACTTAATGAAACACAAAAAATTACCTTTTAAAGTGACTCCACTAATAACAGAATAAATAACGGAAAAAAAAAACGTTGCCGTTAAATCTTCATCGTAGCCTTTTGCATCAAAAGGCCTTTTGGTATTAAGGTAGTTCGTAAAAGATAGCTAAAGGATAAATCAATTAGCTTTGAGACTTATCGCTCCGCGTAAGATCTGATGCAATATATCATTTAACCATAAAATTGGTTTAAAAAGAAAATTTTCAGACTTTAATACGAATCTTCAGTTTCTTAAAAATGAAGTGTTTTTTATTACGAGGTAATTTTTAACGCTAAAACTGTTTTTTCCATCGGTAGCCAATATCAGATTGTTTTACTTGTCCTGCAATCTTAACAGCTTTAAACCTATTTGAAAACTCTGGTTGGCTTATGTCGCCTTATACATGAAATATAAGAAAATATGTTCAGCCTGAATTATAAAACTCTATGTTATTTTAATCAAGAGAAGAAACCACCTGTTTTGGTGTTGATGGGCAAACAGCCAAAATCTTTAGACTCGAATAAAGTAAGTTTTTCATTTTTCCCCTGTACTTTTTATACTGAAGTGAACTCTTTTGAGTTGCCTAAATAGCAAAACAACAAAAAAAGGCGATCATCTGATGCTTGTCTTCGTTAATGTTAAAACCTAGCTCCCACTTAAATGGGCGACTAAAAACTCTCCCCCGTTGCAAATCGTTCTTCCTCTTAAATTTCGTTTACATACATCATCTTTTAGTCTCAAGACCTATCGTGCGGAAAAACTGATGTTTAAAGGAACGAAATGCAGTTTGGGAAAGCGTCGTAATATGTAGGGCATGCCATCATGAAGGTTTAATAAGTACGGGGACTCAGCCAACGACTAACAATGAAATATACGTGCTACGCGTGAAACAAAAAACTGATTAGAAAATGTTTTCTGCCTTCCCGTCGTTTTTTAGCCGAAATTTTACAGACGAAAAGTTTGGTTCATTTTTTAACCGGAAAATAACATAGATTGGCAAGTTTTTCTTGTTATTTCAACTCGAAAATCTGTTTATGAAGATTTAGAAAAATTGTTGGTTTTTTTTAGTTAAAGCTCTAAAACACCTGTTATGGCGTTGTTGAACAAACAACCAAAATACAGAGCCCTGAATAGAGTAAGTTTGGCCTTATTTTCTTGAAAGATGTAACCTTCAAGGCAGTAATTATATTTTTTGAATTTCCTAATATGTCTTTTAAATGTAACCAAACCAAAAGAGAGGTTATTTGGCGTGTCTCTGTTTCTGTGATCTCTGATGCGCTTGGCTCCGACTTAGTTTGGCGACTAAAATTAAACCTCCCCTTCGCTGCAAATCTTTTCTTCTCTTAAATTTCGTTTACATGCATCATCTTTTAGTGTCAAGGACATATCGTGCTGCAAGAGTGATATTCACAGACTGAAATGTTCTTGCAATTCGAGAAAGCTTTAGTTCAAGATGAATCCGCTTTTGGCAAGTAATTAATTTATACTTTTCATGAAACTTTTGTCGATGGCGTTTAAAACTCAAAATTTTCAATTTTTTTGAAAAAATCTTCTGGTAAATTAATTTTAAAAGTAAAGCAATATTTTCCAAATCATTTCTAGAAACCTTTTATGAAAATCCATATCGCCGCGCGATAAATTGATGTTGCTTCGCCTGTAAATCGACGGGAAAGCAGGAGGTATTTTCTCTTCATTTTTCCTTTCACGCGTAGCACATTGATTTGATTGTTAGTGGCTCTTTAAACTAAGGCATAACTTCCTGTTATCCACTTGTCCAAAATGTGTAATCGAGCGATAAGATAAAGAAAGGGTTTAAAAACTCGTATAACTTTCCTCATCCTCTGTATCAACTTAGTCTAACATAACCGTGAAAGCTAACGAATTGACGGTGTGTGATCTTGAAGGTGTTCTTAAATACAGAGCCAATTGAAAAGCATACTATAAAGAATAACACTGGACCATAATTTTAAGAATTTTCACTCGCTTAAGTAATAATTCCTGTTAGGGGCATCCGATATCGCTCCAAAATTTGCGCTAGTCAATACTTGATGCTGCTTCAATTTTTCCGTCTATTAGAAATGTTTTGCTGCTAAACCTACAGAGAGTATATATTATAGCTTTCTGAAGCTGGCAAAACGCTTCAAAGCTGATATAAAATGAAAGTCAGTGTTAATGACAAAGATGGATAAAAAAAACTTTACCCCGAAAACGGTGACGTGTACAAGTTTGTTTCGCGAAAGACACATAGAGCTTATCAGGTATTTTAACGTAAATTATAAGTTTAACTTGGTACTTTCTACTGATATAATTAGTTAGAAGTCAATGAAACAAATAACTTTGAAAAAGATGCAGAAATGTGCTTTTCACAAGTATTACATTTCTAGCTTTTTTCGAAGAGATAATGGACTGGAATTCTAAACATAAGAGGGATGAGCTAAGGAAAACAGTTAAATATCAAAGACTTACCTTTGTTTCCATCCGCAGGGCAGTCAAGCCATCCTCCCCACAGAACTGTTATGGACAGTAAAGATAGAGATAGTTTGGTGGGAATCTTCATCCTTGAAGAAAATGCTTGTACATGTGTATCGCTTACAGTGAAGCTGGACGCTCTACCGTCAAGCTTAAATGCTACTCGAAGTTGGCAGGTTGCTTAATTGTTTAAAAATTGTCCAATTTCGTAGCGATTGTCTCGTTTCTCAAGTTAATTTAAAAGCCTTTTAATATATTCCTTCCATTTCTTCTATGACAGGAATATAAAAATAGATTTATAACTTCAGTTTTCTTGTCATTTTTAACCATTCATAACTTTACAAGATCATTAGGTGTAATGTAAAATGTAAATTAGCCTCCGTAAACAGTTCCTAAAGTTGACGTTTCGAGCGTTGGCTTTAATCCTTTTTCATTCTGACGAAGGGCTAACGCTCGAGACGTCGGCTTAGAAACTCTTTACAGTAGCAAATTTACTCTATCAACTCAACTGATAAAACCGATCTTTTAATATCCCCTACCGACGAAGCACCACAGCCTGTTTATTTGTAAATGTAGGCTCATTAAGTCAAATCCTTTTGCAACGTTGACATTCGTTCATCTTTCATTGCTGAATAAAAGCGTCTTATCAGAGCAATATAATCCAATGCAATAAAATGTTGTCGATGACACAAGTTTATTACGAATATCGTCCTGAGCAGTGGCTAAAATAAAAAATACATTTATTTTTGTAACCTAAAAATTACTTGATTTGTGTTTGGGCGAGCAAAAAGAGAAAACTAAATTCTCCTTCTGTTAGTGACTTAACGAGGGTAAAAAAATATATCTTTGAGATATTCATTATGTGGCAAATTGTTATCTTCCTGTCTGGCAGCTGGAGATCGTCAATTATGAAAACAGCAGGCTGCATTGAAGATGACCTGCGCAAAGCTACCCTTAGAATTATCTAGAAGATTATTTAAAGCATTATTTAATTTGAAATATCAAATTTTTGTCGTCTTCTCTGGAACCTCTTCGATTTCGATTTTATTCTTTGCTCCATTATTGTTAATAGGCACCAAAATTTTCGTCGATAGGTTTTTATTCTAACAAAATAATACCCGTTGTTGTGCTATTTGTTTTTTTAACTGCATCGATATTTATGCTTTCGACATAGCTCATAATCCTTTTTTCTTCCTAATCTTTCAATTTATCCTGTCCCTCAATCTCCCCGCTTTCTAATGAATTTTCAGAATTTTTCCCTAGAGCGCCCAAATGTTTGCCGCATACATCGCACCTTTAATGAAAATTGCACGCAGGCTACGCAACCACGCTAAACGATGAAATGTAGTGTCCATGTCATCTCCTTAAACTTCCTGACAACCTCAAAAAGAAAAATGATAATAATCACATACAAAATAAGTAAAGAGATAAAAATCGAAAAAAAAAATGTTGATGAAGCGATAAATTGATGAAATATAAAGACAATGAGGGAATTTTTATTTCATGAAACTAACGCGTATCGAGATTTCTGTTAACTAATTCTTCAGCTGATTTCGGAACTCTCATGTTAAATACGAATAACAAGCTTAACGAACGCTTAACACTTTACATCCTAAGATCAGAATGAATATTCTCCATACTTTCCCTTTATATTTCCACTGCTGCTGATAAGGAGACTGTTTAACAAACAAAGCTTCCTGGCTTGGTGATCATTTCCTTTATTTTCATGATCTTAGTGAAGAATTCCATTTTATTATTGCAGGGAGAAATTAGATTCTGGTCTCTCTTGGAGGTTGAAGGATTAAGGAGAGTCTATGAATTTTGGCTGAGGAAGTTTTCAAGTCTCGTACCCAGACCTTCAATGGCCAATCGGTTTTAACCGTCAGTTCTATGGTAGGATCTGGGTAAGAGATTAGGGGTTCTCAAACACGGTTTTCTTTTGTTACACTAGAGCTTAAATAAGTTAAGAACCATTTCAATATATATGAATCTTTGCTATTTCAATTTGAGTAGTAACTTGCCCTCTGTTTTTGGAAGAATTTAAGATAAGACATGAAGTTGAAGGAAAAGGTGGGCTGAGAGCCGCGCCACCGGATCCTCCTCCTGAACACGGTGGTATTTTGAAGCCCGTCTGTTTACGTGATGCAGTACAGGGACAAAAAAGGGAGAAGTGTTCCCTGACGGTTTTAATGGGGTAACTGTTGGCTGTAAAACGGCCAAAAATTTAGCCGTAAGCTGCAAGAGAAAAGTTAAACGTGAGGAAAATTTGAGGTAAACACAATGAAAATATTTTAACCGATAGCCGTAAATTGGAAAAAATTTAGCCGTGAGCCGTAAAAGCCATCACTCCGTTGAAGACCGTCTTTTGTCAACAACATGACACAATCTCCGCTTTTGATCTTAGAGAGTTCAACCCTTCAACTGCCGGATCAAATTTGTAATTCTCTTTGCTGTCAACTATGCAATTCTTATAATGTTAGCTCAGAGAATTTAGTATTGGATCAACTAATTATCCCAAAATTGATATTTTTCTTTATTCTCATCACTCATCTGGTTGATATTGTATTGATAGCGGCGCTCGCAGAGCGTAGCCCATAATTATACAATATCGTAGTAACCCATCACGCGGAAAAAATTTGAATGTACTACCGTACGACCGTACGACCGTACGACCGTACGACCGTACGACCGTACGACCGTACGACCGTACGACCGTACGACCCTACGACCGTACGACCGTACGACTGGTCAACTGTACCGCGGGCACATCAACGCCACGGCTTTGTTCGGTAGTCCAGTAGTCAGTGCGCTGGGCTGCAAGTCGGACGATACGGGTTCTAGTCCTGGCCGGGGCAAGGCGTTCTGCCCTTGAGACGTGCGGGAAAAAAAAATGCGAGCTCCACTTTCAGGCTTGGCTAAATCTATATATTATTGTAAGGAGAAATTCTGTCTTGGTCACTCATGGGAGTTAAAGGGTTAAAGCTCAGAGTGTGTTTAAAATCATTTTTTTAATTTAGTCAATTTTGATGTTTTGTATGACCTGTTTGGGATTTTGTTTTCGGCATTATATTTTAAATCTCGGGTTTTCTTTTATATGATCAGTTATCAGACTGGGATATCGTTCTCATCAATAAATATAATATATCAGAATGTCTAGCTAGTATGTGTGAAGCAAGCACGCAAATGTATCTTGCGTAAAAGTGAACAACTGAAACTCTTTAAATAAGTAAGTTTTCCTTAACATCTGGAATCCGGGAATTTCTCGCTGTAAACATCTGCCGAAAGAAAACCTTATCGAAGACACTTCCGAAAAAACTTGCTGTAGCTGTTAAACAGAGTGGTGCAGTTTAAATTGAAACTCAAAATATTTTTCATGAAAGCCATAATCGTTGCGGCGGATGACGTAGTCCCCAGTTCGGGAACAATTAGATGAAATGGCATGAGTATCTCACAATGGATCGAAGACCAAAAAAAATGGTTCCTATGTAGATGGTCAATCGGCGATAAGTTAGTTGACACAAAAGATGTTTTAGTAGTGGCATACCACACCTTACAACAAGGGGCAGAGGGATTCGTTGACGTTGTCCCTATGATGAATTTTCATCTGTCATTTCTTTTTCATCAGTTATTTTGGCTAAATTTCCCTCTCTTCAGTTTCGCACAGGAAAAAGCTTGGGTTATTTTGTACAGTGTTCCAATCTTTCATTGTCTTTAAAGGAATGAATATGTTGGAACGGACACGCAATTAAACTATATATTGGAGAACTTTTTTTTATTGATAGCTTGACACTAAATTTCTAGAACCACTTAAAATGCAGCAACAGCTTTAATTTACCACCTAAACTAACTGAAGTGTATTCACCTTAAAAGCTTTTAAAACAATCAAAGTGCGATATTTCCACTAATATAATGTGAATTACGTCATATGCGTTAAGTGGATCCTAGAGCGATCATCTTCCCGGGTATTTGCACTAGGCGGGGTAGAGAAGGGAGGGGGGGGGGGGAGGAACGAAGTTTTTCCTCTTTTTATAAGAAGAGCCTCTTACACAGATTGAGCTATTTGAGGTCACGTGAAAAGGTATTGCAAGCCCTCCTCTCTCTCTCGTATGGGTCCAGGCCGGGTATCACTTTGTTCGCAGAGTTTTTTCTTTTACGAGAGGTTTTGTATTCCTATGTGTTCTCCTTTATGAGAACAAAGCTCGACTGAAGCTTGGATCGAGATAATCGCACTTGCATGGAATCAGTAATTATATACAGAAACCTTATTTGAGTTGCAAATACAAGAAATTAATGTAAATATTGTCAAACTTCTAATCAAAATGTTTTCAACTCTCTAACTCAAAAAATGAATCTTCTATTTCAAAGGCCTACCGCTGACTCCTTAGCTCTATCTTCCATATGTCTGTTGACTGTGTAAGCCTTCGGTATTTCTGATATAAGAAACAAGAGCAAAAACAAGAAGGAAAAAACAAACTGGATCGAATGAAAACAATAATAATAAAAAAAAAATTAATGATTTAACAAATAAATGTCGTAACGATGGTTAAGAGCTGTGAAAAGTCAATCTAATGCTTTCCTGGTCAATGGCAGGAAGATCTTACCATAGATGTTCTAACTATAAAAATTAAATACATGTATAGGGCGACACGTGATTTTAATTGACTTTTCTGTTCAATTATTCATGGAAATCTAGGGTTAAATACAGTTAACTTAATAAAAAGAGACCTCTTTTCAGATGGTAAAGCCTATCTCCTTAAATAACTCTCTTCTTCTATCCATTGTTAAATATCTCGGTATTTGCATACATTTTAAAATGCTGAGCCGCACCTCTAAAAAAGCTTTTAAATTCCGAATTCTAATGGCAAATAATCAAACGGAATACATGATTCAATGGCATTTGGGTGAATACATGGTATTTTACAATGGATCAAGAACTACGAGATTGGCTCCTGAGTGGATCTACATTCGGTGATAAGGTTAGTTGACACATAACATTCACGTAATCGCTTTTAGGGATTTTTTTTTTTAAATATTTTTTTTAATTTACAGGGTTTACTACAACACCCCGTCACCCACTCAATTTTATAAAAAAAAAAGTGCAAAATCTTACAGCACTAAAGTTAATGAAATGCCGTTTTTCCATCACAGACAGAAGAAAAAAAATGCAGTGTTGTGCTGTGGACGAGTGGGTGAAATGCTATGTGGAATAAATCTGGTCTACTATTCCAGAATTGATCTTCAACCGTAATGTGTCAACAACTTTGTCGCTAATTGTAATGTAGAATAACATGAGCTGTTTTTACCTTCAAGATTCTTAGTCTAATCATTATGAATATTCAAGCTCCATAACATTATCTAACTTGTTGTCATATATAATCTCTATTAACCCTTTAACTCCCATGAGTGACCAAGACAGAATTTCTCCTTACTATATCCATACAATATCATGCAGGCAAGTGATGAGAATAAAGAAAAATATAAATTGTGGGATTACTAATTGATCTGATATCAAATTCTCCAAGCTAACATAATGAGAATCATTTGGCAGACAGTAATGAGAATTACTAATGATATCTTGAGATTTAAAGGATTAAAATCACCTATGCATTAGATGGCAAGCGGTTCGGTTGTTTTTTCTACAGTAGTGTGATGGTCACCTGACCATGGCCAGCCTTGTTGTAACAACATTCATTCTGCTGATTGTTTCCAACATTGAAGGATCCACCACCACCCCCACAGGAATCCGAAAGGTAACGTCCACTGCCTCCCCCAGAGTATCCTCCTCCTCCTCCTCCTCCTCCTCCTTGTCCCTGAGCTCCACCTCCTCCGCCAAATCCGCCAAATCCACCATCGACATCGTAATACCGTGATCTCCCACCCACCCCTCCCTGCAGAAATCCCTTACCACCCTCGCCACCATGTCCCTTGGTCCCATTGAAATTCTTTCCACTTCTTCCACTGGAGTAAAACCCGCCACCACCACCACCTGAAATCTCATGAGAATGACTGAATTAGAAAATTTTTGATGAGGATATTGTGAGAATATGACAGAATAGATAATTCGTACGAAATTTTTAAATTTTTATTGCCAAAATGCTGAAATGCTAAAGATTATTGAAAAATATTCTTACCTGATGAAATAGAATAAGCGCTAGCAGTCTGTGCACCATGTCCATTGATTCCCCCTGACCATGATCTGTACCCAGGATTCCCAGTCGTGTTTGTGCTTGCGTCGCACCCTGCATGTCTAGACTTTGCAGAATCTATCCCTCCTCCGCCTCCAGCTATTATCAAAGGTGTGTCGGCTCCTCTCACAACAAATGTACCTCCACCACCGCCAGAGGATGCGTCCATCTTGTTTATTCCTCCCTCTTGACCTACAATTATCTGAATAACTTCACCCTTGTTTAAGTGAAAAGTTCCAATCATTCTTGCTCCTCTTCCCCGGTAGCGCGAGCTGTTGGTAATTACATCGTACCCTCCTGCTGCTCCTATTGCTTCTATTCTGTAATCACCAGTGCGCGGCACAGTCCACTGTTGAATACCTCTGGACAGAGCAACTTGTTCGTCATGATCCTGACTTGCGTAGTAACTTCCGAGCGATGTTGGACCACATCTTCCAGTGGCATTGAGATTTGAGAACACGGCTTTGAATGCTGAGAGGGAAATGTAAAATTAACATCCACCAAGTTTCAACTTTATCTCGAATATTTATGTTTCGTCTGGCAGTTGGTATTATGATCAGTTTAAACGGTTGAGAGAAGAAATAAGTAACATTAAGCACCTTAAGGGCATTTCACATCTTAAGTTTTCTTAGGTAAAGACATTCGGGGGAAGATATAGGGCACGTGGTATTCATCACAGGGGGGTCTTCTTGTGACGAATGTAATTTCCGAGCACTGATCATTATGGGTTTTTTCGGGTGGATTTGCTGTGGAAACATTTCAAAAAATGAACCACTTTAGCGCAATCTGTGAAAAACTTGTCTTATTTAGTTCGTGGTCATTGCCACGATTGAATCCAAAGCTCATTAAATATAATCCGTCCAACCTCGATTTCGTAGATTTCAGGTTGTTTCAGTGTTCATTTGGTAGAGGGAAGGTGTGCTTGCGTAGGATTATTATTTCCCATTGTCACAATTTACATCGAATGATTAAGTACCTGTCTGAACTGGTATGATTGAGGTAAGTATTCGTTTTAAACGCACATTTTATTAGAGTTTATCTCCGGCGCCGTTTCAAGTGGATCACGCAAATCGTTATCAGTTAAACCACTGGAAAACCTTTCTGTAAAAAAAAAATCATACAATATTTCTCATACTTACTGCAACTGAGTCCGGGTTTGCATTTGCATGTGTAAGAGCCGTCTGTGTTATTGCAACTTGCATTATAGTGACAGCCATGGATGTGGCTGGTACACTCGTCCACATCTAAAATGTTAGAATGTAAACAAGAAAGGACAGGAACACCAAATAAAGAGAAATCCTAGGAACAAATTGCACTGAATAAAAAACTTACATTGTCTAAGAAATTTTCCGGCTCGGACGCGATTCGAACCCACTGCCCCTAGTTACTAGTTGGTCACTGGCTATAATTGAAATACGAGGTGTAATCCACGACAACGGGGAATTTATAAGTTAATAAAAACTTATAAACGAAATTCCATCATTTTTTTCAGCAAACTCGACCGTGATGCACATCAGCAATTACTGTTTTGATCTCCAGATAAATCACTCTCGACGAAATTGAAAGGAGACCAAAAGAGGTGTCATTCGACCGTCTTCTCCCTACGTTTGAGGACCAGTGATAATAATAGTCGAAAACTTTTCCCCATCTTATGTGTTTAATACTTGGAATTGATCCAAAGTCGGCTGATGATAACCGCCAATGGTTAGATCATTTTGTAGAGCGCTGGGAGGTCGAGAGTTCACGCCCCGAACCGGACCGACACTGATGATCACGGTCTTAAAATTACTGAGGAGAATGTGCTACCTTTGCTCTGACATCTGCAAATGATTAGACATTTTAGTCTTCTCGGATGAGGACGAAAAAACCATGAGCCCCTTCTCCTACATTTCTTCTGTACTGGCCGATGGGGGACGTTGAATAATTTATACACTTATCTCAGAGAGTAGGGAACATAGCTCTCAGTGTTGTGGTTTGGCCTTATTTCTTAAAATGGGGCATCTACAAAAATTTACTTCAAAAATTGTAAACTGCTTAATGCAGTCTGGCCAAAGTCCCAAACAATACTTTGTAAAGCACCATGAGCCATTGGATATGGTGCTATAAAAATATTTCATTATTATTAATATGTCTCTGTGAATATCTATGAATCTCACCCGTGCAATTCCGACCGTCCCCCTGATAACCTTCTGTACAGCTACACGTAAATGATCCCTCGGTATTATTACAAACAGCTTTGGCATGACAGTCATGAGAGTTGTCAATACACTCGTTTCTATCTAAACAAAGAAAACAATGAGGACTAACATAAAGTTGTCCGCAAGCTGGATGAAGAACCTTCATAACATTAAAAAAGAATATTAGTAAGACCTTTTTCACAGTTTTCTCCCGTGTAATTATCTGGACACAGGCAAATGTATCTCTTGTCGGTATATCCATTGAGACAGGTGGAATCATGGAGACAGGGAGTACTGGAGCACGAATTCTGATAGGATAGAAAAATGCCTGTTAGCAGTTATACTTGACCAAAAACATCCAAGCTGATTTCAGACGATTGTATTGTAATGTAAAGTAAAATCCTACCTCAGAGGCCCAGAGAATAAAACCTTTTCGTATTTCTTTATCTTCACGATGTTGGGTGTGGTCAAAAGTACTCAGTTGGCAGAGCCTCAAGCCTGTCTCGTTTGGTGGGCCGATGTTCACAGACAAACAGTTGCTCTCCATGAGGCACTCATATCTACAGTCATGAGTCATGAGCTCCTTTCCCATTGGCGAGTAAATTTCTTTAAATACATAACGTTGAGGAGCACGTTCTCCTTCTGATCTCTTAAACCTAAGACTTCGGCAGCCAAAATCTGGAGGGACTTGGATTCATAAGGAAAAATGTCATCAGAATTTCAGCTAGAGAAATACTTACACTCTGATCAGAAAAATCATCAGACATTACAGAATTTAGTATTGTACCTTAGAAACACTTTGGGTCGGCACAAAAAAATGAAATAAATAAAAAATAAAAAAATAAAATAAAAATTAAAAAAAATAATGATAATAATAAAAAATGAAAATCAACAGCACTACTATTTTCAGTCCGTTAGTTAATTAAACACACACACACAAAACCCCATAAAGTGACTCTACCGATAACAGAATAAATAACGGGCAAAAAAAGGCTTGCCGTTAGATCTTCATGGTAGCCTTTGTATTAAAAGGGCTTTTGGTATTAAGATAGTTCGTAAAAGATAGCTAAAAAATAAATCAATTAGGTTTCAAACTTATCACTCCGCATAAGATCTGATGCAAGAGATCATTTTACCACAAAATTGCTTTAAAAAGAAAATTTTTAGACTTAAATATGAATTTTCAGTTTCTTAAAAATAAGTGGAGAATGATACATGGGCGCGCGTAGATAAGGAATTTCTCTTCCAGTGTTTAACTCGATAGCTCACGAGTGAGATGTTGAGTTGAACACGAGAAGAAAAATTCCATATCTACAAGCAACCATGTGTTATTTTGTTTATCATATAAACATAATAGCCTGAGAAGAAAAGCCGACTTCATTAATGAATGAAAATGAAAGAATCGAAAATCCCCGAATAACAATCGTAGAGTGCGTTGGCGCTAATTGTTAAAATGGAAAAAATGCATTGAATCATTATTACAAAACAACAATGGTCTTAATTTTCAATTTACAAAATTCTCATTTAGTGACTTTGTCCTAACCGACAGAAGACGTCTTTCGGGTGAACAGCCAAAATCGGCCGGTGGCAAATCTTTCAGTTGTCAATTTTCATTCTCAGCCGAGAGAAATGCTAACACCAAAGCCACTGAATACGTAACTTTGGGTTTTTCTTTTAGTATGTTGCTTTCTTTCCCCTTCTAAGAAAATTTGAACCTCACAGTCTGCTATACGGATTTTCAGTGTTTTAGCAGCCATAACTGGAGAAAGCTCCGACAAACAACTTGTATTAAGAATCGTGAAGGCTTTGCCGTTCATTCATCAACCTGACCAAGTGGCGGAAAAGGCAAGTGACGTGTCAGCGGCTAATTGGCTATATCAATACACGTGAAAAAATACGATATTTTTTCACGTGTGTTGTTACGGCTTTTCTCGGAGCCAGAAATCCCTGTATAACACCGCAGTTTATGTGATAAAGTGTTTTTTATTACGAGGTAATTTTCACACCACAACTATTTTTTCCATCGGTAGCCAATAACAGATTTTTTACTTGCCCTGCAATCTTAACAGCTTTAAACCTGTTTGAAAACTCTGGTTGGCTTATGTCGCCTTATACATAAAATATATGAAAATATAATCAGCCTCTATGTTATTTTTAGTTAAGGGAAGAAACCACCTGTTTTGGTGTTGATGAGCAAACAGATTACCTAATGTTTGTCTTTGTTAATGCTAATGAGCGACTAAAAACTCTCCCTCGTTGCAAATCGTTCTTCCTCTTAAATTTTGTTTACATACATCATCTTTTAGTCTCAGGACCTATTGTGCTGAAAAGCTGATATTTAACGGAACGAAATGCAGTTTGGGAAAGCGTGGTGATATGTAGGGCATGCCATCATGAAGGTTTTCTTAAGTTCGGGAACTCAGCCAGTGCGCTTCACGAGCTGGCAGCTGAAGAGCGAGCGCAATGCTCGACAAGTTTCAAAAGCTTACACAATTTTACAAAGAAATGACGTTTGGGCCGTAACATTTTGGAAACTCAACATTTTCTTTTCTTTTCTCATTTTTCCTTTTTTCTATTCAAATTACAATCTCTTAGGCGCCTTGGTATCTACGTAAACAACCAACTTGTAATTCTTAGGAAAAAAACAGAATCACCCCAAAATTTGCGTTGACCAATTCAGTTGACACAGCTCGATATTTTAGTCGATAAAGATAGAGCTTGTTAAGTAGGAATCTTCATTCTTAAAAACGCAGCGGGAAAGACGGTTTCATGCGTATCGTTAACTGTTAAGCAGCTCAAGCAGGGAACCTCTATCGTCAAGCTTACGTGTTCTTGACCATGTGTTAAATGCTGCTCGGTCTAAGAGCGGGGTTTAGGCATATGCTTAAAAATAGTTTAGTTCTTCCCCAATTCTCTTTTTTTGCGTCGCCACAAGCCGAAAATAATTTTTGGCTAGACCGCCCGTGAGGACAGCGAAAGTGTAGATTTCACAGATTTTGTTCAGCGCCTATCGACTGCAATATTCTAGCTCGTGGAATTCTATTGTGCTACAAGTTACAAGGTGTATTCAGCTAGTTCACAGAAAAAATATAAAAACTTCACCTGAAATATTTTTCATATCAGTGTGATCAGAAGAGACCCTTCTCTTCGACTTTAATTTGCATATAAAAAATTAACCAGTCTGTACGAAAGAATTCTCAAAATGCAGGCGTTAATGGGTCTAAAAAATATACCAGTGCATCGTTTACATGTGTCCTAAACCCTTTTCATAGGCAAAAAGTAAAAGGAAACTTTTTCCGACGGGAAGTCGAGTGGACCGCTCTTAGCGAGAGCGGCACTTAAGTATTGTATTCAGTTTAGTAGTGTATTCAGCGCAGATTGCATAAATGACTGACAGCTGTTTAATGACGAACCAACCGTTTCACTGTCTTGTGTTTACTTGAAAGAACTTCAATATTTTCGTTAATTTTTTTTTTATCGTTTCAACTTAAAAATCGACCACGATTTTCCATTCCTTAAAAACTTATTGGTCACAGAAATAACATCGACAATGTTCAAAACTAAAGTGGGTGCAAAGTGGAACAGCATTTAATTATAAATTGGGACAAGAGCTAATGCAAAATCCGACAGGTATTATAACGTGTGACGATTATTTCACAGTGCAACATAAGACGTATGCACTTCATCCGTATCCAAAATAGTATTTCTAAAAAAACAAAACTCTCTAAGCAATTTTGAATCTATAGGAAAACTTAGGCTAGTTTATTCCTTTCTATGCAGCAATTTTTTAAAATCTGTTTATGAAGATCTAGGAAATTGTTGGGTTTTTTTTTAGCTAAAGCTCTAAACCACCTGTTATGGCATCGTTGAACAAACAACCAAAATACAGAGCCCTGAATAGAGTAAGTTTGTTCCTATTCTCTTGTAAAGTATAACCTTCAAGGCGAAAATTATCTTTTTTGAATTTCCTAATATGTCTTTTTAATGCAACTAAGCCAAAAGGGCGATTATTTGGCGTGTCTTTGTTGCTGTGACCTCTGATGTGCGTGGCTCCTACTTGGGTGGGCGACTAAAACCTCCCCTTCGTTGCAAGTCTTTCTCTCTCTTAAAATTTACACAATTCCTCTCGAAATTTGTTTATTGTTTGGTTTCAAAAAATATCCGCGCTGAAAAGTTGATAATCAACGGACCGAAATGTTCTTGCACTTTGAGAGAGCTTCATTTCAAGAAGCAGTCACTTTTAGCAAGTGATTAATTTTTCATGAAACTTTTGTCAATTGCGTATAAAATTTTAAAATAATCCTCATGTCACCTATATTAAAAGAAAAGTAATATTTTCCAAAGCATTTCTAGACATCTTCAGTGAAAACTGGTTAATCAAGTGTTAAAAATCCATCTTAAATTCGATTTGCCGCGCGATAAATTTACGTTGCTTCGGCCGTATATCGACTGGAAGGCAGAACGTATTTTGTATTCAGTCTTTTCTTTTCACGCGTAACACAGAGATTTGATTGTTAGTGGCTCTTTAAACTGTAGCATAACTTCATTTTAATCCACTTCTCAAAATGTGTAATCGAGCGAGAAGATAGAGAAAAGGTTTAAAAACTCTCATGATTTTCTTCATCCTGTGTATCAACTCAATGTAACATAGTCGTGAAAGCTTACGATTTGACAAATGTGTGATCATGAAGGTTTTCTTAAATGCAGAGCCAATTAAAAAGCATGCTATAAAGAAATGAGCTTGGCACCATAATTTTTGGAACTTACTCAAGCTTTTCAATTTTTTCTAAGAAATAATTTCTGTTAGGCTCGCCCATGGCAATTTGAAATTCCTAAGAAGTACTTCAATATCGCTCAAAATTTGTGCTAGTCAATACTTGACGTTCCTTCAATTCTTCCGTCTGTTAGAATTTTTTTTGCTGTTAAACCTACAGATAATATATGTTATAGCTTTCTGAAGCTGGCAAAGCGCTTCAAAGCTGATATCAAATGAAAGTCAGGCTTGATGACAAAGAGGGAAGAAAAGGAAATTTCTACCTCGAAACGGTTGCGTGTACAAGTTTGTTTAACTAAAGACACAGAGCTTATCAGGTATTTTTTATGTAAATTAAAGTTCAACTTGGTAACTTTTACTGATACGTTAAGTTAGAAGTCAGAAAAAAAAGATTTACTTCGAAAAAGATGCAGAAACTGCTTTTCACAAGTGTTACATTTCTACCTTATTTCGAAGCAATGATGAACTGGAATTCTAAACAAGAGACGGAAAAGCAAAAGAAAACACATAAATATCAAAGACTTACCCTCGTTTCCATTCGCAGGGAAGTGAAGCCATCCTCCCCACAGAACTGTTAGGGACAGCAAAGATAGAGATAGTTTGGAGGGAATCTTCATCCTTGAAGAAAATACTTGTACTTGTGTATCGTTTACAGTGAAGCAGGGACACTCTACCGTCAAGCTTAAATGCTACTGGGCGAGACGAGCTTTGCGTCACAAAAACTTTTTTTAATGTAAATTAGCTGGTGACTCGTTGAATGTTTTCAATATTTTTTTCCATTCACGTGGATTCAGTAATACTTGTCCTGTATTTGCCGCGATAGGCTAAAACAAGCTATTTCAGTAGCAAATGGATGGAAAGCGTCACAATGTTATAGAGAAATTTAAACTAGATTAATACAACTATGCTATTATATTTCTACAAATTAAGTAAATTAATTATTGCAGCTATCTAGCATTGACCATTTCATCATCGAGATGTTAATTCTAAACAAATGAAGCCAACCATCCACAGCTGCTTAACTCTGAGCAAACAAATTATCAAATTAAGCCAACAAGAAAACGCGATAAATTTGCATAAACGAAGACTTCCTGAAAATAACAATTCACGCTTCGCGGATGGAAAATATTTGAAACAGTTATATAAAGGATGATAAAACATGCATATGAAAAACTGAGATGATATTTCGGGAAATGGTACCAATATTCAGATTGTTCATGTGTTTTGTTGGATATTATAATGTTAGATATTGCTAAGTCATGTGGGAAAAAACCTCAGATCCGAGCACGCGTGCGTATCTGGTGTCAAAGTAAATTTTAGCGATGCGTCATAAACACAGTAAACGGACAAGAGCATATCACAAATTTTTGCCTTCTTGTATACTAAAGAACTGAATCGAGAGACATGAGTGCCCGGTCGGGTGACGCGCAATTTTCTTTTCAGTCTGATTTCACAGTAACTTTTTTTTCGCACATACCAGTGCTTTTGGGTCGAGATTGGATCCCGTAACTCTAGAAAGCTCAGCCGATCGATCGGACTTCAACCTCCCTGATACAAATTTTTTTCGGGGCCAGAGCTCCTCATGTTGGCCAGGAGCGCATTAGTTGGAGCGTTCAACTGCCCTGTATTATTGCCACGGCGTTTTTTACAGACAAGTCTATTTTTAGTTTAAATTTACTCGACTCTCCACGAGATTAAGATAAATCGATCTCCAATCAAGATTAGAGCTTAGTTAATTTCTAACTTTACCCTTTAATACAACGAAAGAAAAATGGCAGAGAGATGCAAGGATTTTTGAAATAGTTCGAGTGCAGATTCGTGTGAAGATTTCGAAAGCACTTCGGGAAGCAGCAGTTCCGAGGACAGTGCTGACGATGATGAACCTGAAATGAACACGGGTTCGGTCCGTCAAGTTTTAAGTTGATGATGTAAATTGGCCTCCGTAAACAGTTCCTAAAGTTGACGTTTCGAGCGTTGGCCCTAATTCTTTTTCATTCTGACAAAAGGCTAACGCTCGAAACGTCGGCTTAGAAACTCTTTACATTAGCAAATTTACGCTATCAACTCAGCTGATAAAACCGATCTTTTAATACCCCTACCGACAAGGCACTACAGCCTCTTTAGAAAAATACCCCCTTTATTCGTAAATGTAGGCTCATTTAGATAAATCCTTTGGCAACGTTGACATTTGTTCATCTGCCATTGCTGTTGAAAGCGTCTTACCAGAGCAGTAAAATCAAATGCATTAAAATGTTGTTGATGACACAAGTTTATTATGAATATCGTTGTAAGGAGTGGCAAAAATATAAAAAAAGCATTTATTTTATGTAACCTAAAAATCACTTGATTTGTGTTTGGGCAAGCAAAAAAATAAAACGAAATTATCCTTCAGTTAGTGAGTCTAATAGGGTACAAAAGGTTTTGATTCTGGCAAAAGAAGTATCCACTGTTGTGCTACTTGTATCTTCAACTGCATCAATATTTCAACTTTCGACATCGTTCATGATCCTTTTTTCCTCGTGATCTTTCAACTTATCCTACTCAATCTCCCCGCTTTCCTTAAAGCTTCCAAGTGTTTGCCTTCAGGAAAGTTGACACGAAGTTCTTTAGAAGCTGTTAAGAAGTAATAATGGAGGAGAACATAGATACTCCTAAAAGCACCCCTGTGGCACGCAGCAGTTCCATAATAATGCTTCCAACATCAGAGGGAGCTTGTCCTAAAGAGGAACATATTTTAGTTAGATAAGCATTGATAATGCTAAAACAACGGGGCGTGGCTTGACTTCTATTCTTCACCCCGACCTCGTGTGCGACGAGTCTAGTCTTGCAAACAAAATCGACAAGGTATTCGTCAGCGCTATGGAAGATTACTCACCCTTAACTGACTGTGTGCGCGTGGATATGGACGACGATCAGCCTATTTCAGTCAATGAACACTCTGTGGCGCTCAAACTTTTTGAAATCAGCTGCGCACGCGCCGGTGGGCCGGATGATCTCCCGAACTTGGTATTAAGGGAACACGCAGGTATTCTGGCGGCATCAATTGCAGAAAATCTTAATACCTATTTCCTCGAGTGCAAAGTTCCCCAGGCTTGGAAGATTGCCGACGTTCCACCTCTCCCCAAAGCACCTACAGTCAACGACATCAATAAAGACCTAAGACCCATTTCACTGACATCCACCTTGTCTAAGGTTACGAAGGGCTTTGTTATCTATAAGGAATTGATACCAGTACTGTTATCGGCCATCGATGTCGCACAATTTGGATTTATTCCTGGTTCGAAAAGGAATTAATGTTTTCATACGATGAGGAAACCAGCCCATATAGGAATATAAAACCGATACGAAAAAAAAAATAAAAAATAAAACGAGAAAATTCTTGCTCAAACTTGCTGAAAGTCAATGAAGAAGCACTTGTCAGGCATACCGGTATCACCAAAACCAAATCATTTCCGGCGGAAATTTCCGAATGAATGGTCTGGACCTACCTTACTTGCCCTGTCTCTCTCGTATGGGTCCAGGCCGGATATCACTTTGTTCGCGGAGCTTTTGCTTTTACGAGAGGTTTTCTATTCCTATGTGTTCTCCTTTATGAGAACAAAGCTCGACTGAAGCTTGGATCGAAATAATCGCACTTGAACGGAATCAGTAACTTATATACACAAACCTTATTTGAGTTGTAAATACAAGAAATTAATGTAAATATTGTCATGAGGCCTATCATGAAATGGGTTAAACATGGTTATATACTGCTTGCGGCGACGGATTGCTCTCTGTTAACGATAGACATTACAGTTTTTATGGATGTGGAGACGAACCCTGGTCCTATTTCTTCAGAGAAGAGCTATGATCTACGAAAGCAAACCTGGTCTGACGAAAGTAAGATTCCATGTTATGGAAGAAACTATTTACTCGGTTTGAGAAAGAAATCTGGTAAACCTTCGAGCCCTGTCTTAGAGACGCTTAAGAAACTACAGCTGCTCAGGTTTCGTGGTAATCGGGGAGGTTTGAGAAAAAATGTTCAGCATGTGAAGGAGAGAACTATTCAGAATATTTCTGTCGTCATTGGACGAAGGGCGGAAAGTGGTTTTGCTATTCCCCGGCTGCGGGTTGAAAAACGACGAACCCCTAGCAATCTCGTCAGTGTACCAAAACAAGTGGTGTCCCGCGAACACACCTCTGTTAGTTCTGGTCAGCTTGCTGTCCCTAAACTTTTGTTTATTAATATCTGTAGTTTGGGGAAAACAACTAGTCGGGTGCGAGCGGTTGTGGCTTTGGAAGCCGACTTAAGAAATAATGACATCGATGCTTGTGTTGTGTCGGAAACTCATTTAAAAATTGAGGTACCCGATACGGTGGTTAATATCTCGGGTTATAATATCTTCAGAAGGGATAGGAATTGGTCTGGATGCGATCTAAGGAATGGGGGAGGTGTTGCTATCTATACAAGGAGTAATCTTTCAGTTATTGATGTTTATCGTTCTAATTTATACGGGTTTATTTGCCTGACTGTGTTGCTGCCAAGTGGGAATTACATTCTTTTATCTGGTCTTTATCACCCCCCGAAAACATCATACCAGCAATGCGATTTAATGGATTATCTTCTTAATTTCTTTGACACAATGCTGGATAATCACCCAAACGCTACTATTGTTTGCGGTGGCGATCTTAATCACCTTGATCTCACGAGACTTAAACGCATTACTGGTTGGACCGCTTTAGTGGATTTTCCAACACGAGGGGATTCATTTTTGGATAATTGTCTTACAAATAGGCCAGAGCTCTTCGGAAAAGCTTTATCTATAAAGATGCTGATTAAGACGGATCACATTGGATTTATAGTTCCAGCGGGCAAGAAACTCAAGCCTATTCGTAAGAAAGTGCAATTTAGGGATTGTCGTGAGCATAGGAAGCAAGCTCTTTACCTTGCCCTCGCATCAGAATGCTGGGATGATGTTTTGGAGGCGGATAGTATCGAAACAGCTGTGAACATCTTAGAATTGAAGATCCTGTCAAATATTAACTGGTGCATGCCTTTACGAACGGTTTCCCTTTCGTCCCGTGATCCAAGTTGGATGACACCGCTAGTTAAATACATGCTACGTAGCAAGTCTCGCATCTCTGTTCTACGCACCAATAAGCATAGAGAGCTTAATAGAAATGTGTTGAAGGTTATTGGCGAAAACAGAAGGATGCTTCTGGAGGGCAAAATGGGGAGCAGAGAATGGTGGAAAAACGTAGACTTGATATCTCAACGCCGGCGATCCACAAACGTTTCGCTGGATAGAGAGACCGCTCAAGATTTGAACGAGTATTTCGGTGACCTGTGTACGGATGGCGATTACGTTGAGCCCGCGTTACTTGAAATTGGTCCTGAGGTGAAAGTCCCGGAAATTAGTGAACGATATGTATGGAACTCACTGAGTACTCTAAAGAAGACTGCAACTGGTCCTGACCAAATTCCGTATTGGGTGTGGAAAGACCATGCGGAGATCTTCACTCCAATCATTACTAAGCTATGGAATTTGTCCCTCGCTACGCACCAATGGCCTAGATCGTGGAAAAGGGCAAGTATAAACCCACTGCCAAAAGTTGATGTTCCAGTGGCAAGAGGGGACTTCCGGGGGATCAACGTAACCCCTGTAATAGCAAGAGCCCTGGAAAAGGCAGTCTATAAGATTCACGCCCAAAGGCCGGTAGAAGAACAGCTGTTGAATAGTCAATTCGCGTATAGAGAAGGAGGGAGCTGCACAGATGCTTTGCTACTTATACAGAATAAGATCTGCAAGTTTCTTGATGATCCCAAGTGCAAGGCAGTGCGGATATTCGCGATGGATTTCAGTAAGGCCTTTGACTCTGTGAGCCATCAACTTCTTGCTGAGAAACTTAAGAGTCTACCACTTAACCCGTATATCATAAACTGGTGGTTAGGTTTTTTGCGAGATAGAAAACAAAGAGTTATTTTCGGGAATCATGTCTGTAATTGGAAAACAGTTAACAAGGGCACAACCCAGGGTAGTGTTTCAGGACCTTATTTGTTCAATATATTTCTTAACGATCTGGAAATTAAATTAGGAAACGAGACACTTGGTTTCAAATACGCTGATGACTGTACGATTATTGCTCCGGTATATTATTATAAAGATCACTCTGTAGACTTAATAAATCAGTTTTTACAGTGGGCAAGCCAAAATAGAATGAATTCAAATTCTACTAAATGTAAAGAGCTTGTTATGTACAAAAAAGGTCACACTGCTGAGGCCTACAAAAGTATTTTTGGCATACCTCAGACTAGTACAATAACCATTCTTGGTCTCACGTTTCAGCCGAACTGCAAATTCAGTACTCACCTAAAAGAAAAGCTAGGTAAAGCTAATAAATGTTTATACGTTATCAGATGCCTCCGCAAAGAAGGATGTAGCCAAGCAGAAGTAGATGTTTTATTTAATTCCATTGTCCTACCTAATATTACTTATGCTCTATCTGTGCATGGGGCCTCTGAGTCAGAGCTAACTATAGCCCAGCAGTTTTTAGATCGTTGTTTTAAACGTAGTTACATATCTAAGAAATTAGTGATAGGTGACTTACTTAAAACGCAAGATCACAAAATTTGTCGCAAGGTTTCAACTATCCTGAGCCATCCTCTTAGAGCCTACTTCCCTGAGACCAAGATCACGAGGTATAATTTGAGAAATAAATCCCCTGTCATGCCCGCCATTCGCACAAACCGTTTTAAGAATACATTTTTTAATAGAATTGTTTTTAAGTACAATGTAGCTTTGTAAAAGTGTACCTCCTGTATTAGACTTTTGTATTTGTTTCCACGTATATACTTATCTTATTTAGATACACCTAAGCTTATTTACATCCTTTTCTTTTTAATGTAACATAAGATATGTAATTTTATCTTTTGAACAATGAAGACACAATTGAACTTCTAATCAAAATGTTTTCAACTCTCTAACTCAAAAAATGAATCTTCTATTTTAACGGCCTACCGCTGACTCCTTAGCTCTATCTTCCATATGTCTGTTGACTGTGTAAGCCTTCGGTATTTCTGATATAAGGAACAAGAACAAAACCAAGAAGAAAACAACAAACTGGATCGAACGAAAACAATGAAAAAATGATTTAACAAATAAACGTCGTAACGATGGTCAAAAGCTGTGAAAAGTCAATCTATTGGTTTTTTGGTCAATAGCAGGAAGAGCTCACCATATATGTTTTAACTATATCAATTAAATATATGTATGAGGCAACACGTGATTTTAATTGACTTTTCTGTTCAATTATTCATCGAAATCTATGGTTAAATACAGTTAACTTAATAAAAAGAGACCTCTTTGCAGATGGTAAAGCCTATCTCCTTAAATAACTCTCTTTTTCTATCCATTGTTAAATATCTCGGTATTTGCATACATTTTAAAATGCTGAGCCGCACCTCTAAAAAAGCTTTTAAATTCCGAATTCTGATGGCAAATAATCAAACGGAATAAATGATTTAATGGCATTTCGATGAATACATGATTCAATGGCATTTCGATGAAAACATGGTATTTTACAATAGATCAAGAACTACGAGATTGGCTCCTGAGTGGATCTACATTCGGCGATAACGTTAGTTCACACATAACATTCGCGTAATCGCTTTTAAGGATGTTTTATTAAATATTTTTTTAATGTACAGGGTTTACTACAACACCCCGTCACCCACTCAATTTTATAAAAAAAAAGTGCAAAATCTTACAGCACTAAAGTCAATGAAATGCCGTTTTTCCATCACAGACAGAAGAAAAAAAAAATGCAATGTGCTGTGGACGAGTGGGTGAAATGCTATGAGGAATAAATCTGGTCTACTATTCCAGAATTGATCTTCAACCGTAATGTGTCAACAACTTTGTCGCTAATTGTAATGTAGAATAACATGAGCTGTTTTTCCCCTCAAGATTCTTAGTCTAATCATTATGAATATTCAAGCTCCATAACATTATCTAACTTGTTGTCATATCTAATCTCTATTAACCCTTTAACTCCCATGAGTGACCAAGACAGAATTTCTCCCTACTATATCCATACAATATCATGCAGACAAGTGACGAGAATAAAGAAAAATATAAATTGTGGGATTACTAATTGATCCGATACCAAATTCTCCAAGCTAACATAATGAGAATCATTTGGCAGACAGTAAGGAGAATTACTAACGAGATCTTGGGGGTTAAAGGGTTAAAATCACCTGTGCATTGGATGGCAAGTGGTTTGGTTGTTTTCTCTACAGTAATGTGATGATCACCTGACCATGGCCAGCCTTGTTGTAACAACATTCATTCTGCTGATTGTTTCCAACATTGTAGGATCCACCACCACCCCCACAGGTATTTGAATAATCAATTCCACTGCCCCCCCCCCAGAGTATCCTCCTCCTCCTCCCCCTCCTCTCCGCCGTCCCTCCATAGATGTAGAGATACTCTGATCTCCCACCTACCCCTCCCTGCAGAAATCCCTTACCACCCTCTCCACCATATCCCTTGTTTCCATTGAAATTCTTTCCACTTCTTCCACTGGAGTAAAACCCGCCACCACCACCACCTGAAATATCAAGATATTAATTAAATTAGAAAACTTTTGATGGGGATATCGTGAGATTATGGCAGAATAAATATTTTGCACGAAATTTTAAAATTACTACCAAAATGCTGAAATGCTAAAGATTATTGAAAAATATTCTTACCTGATAATCCATAATCAGCAGTCTGTGCACCATGTCCATTGCTCCCCCCCGGCCATGATCTGAACCCAGGATTCCCTGTCGTGTTTAAGCTGGCGTCACATTCTGTATGTCTTGAATGTACATATAGTACCCCTCCTCCGCCTCCAGCTATTATCAAAGGTGTGTTGGCTCCTCTCCCTACAAATGTACCTCCACCACCTCCAGAAGAATAAAGCCTCTTGTTTATTCCTCCTTCTTGACCAACAAGTACCCGGATGAAAGATGAAAGATGAAAGATGAATGGTGCCAATTTCCTCACTTGCAGCCAAGGGCTGAATTGCGGAGGAACCAGAGAGGTGAGATCGGACGTCAGCATATTAAAGGCGCCTCTGGCAGCCGCTTCAGTCCATTGTGATCACACCTCACCCACCCAGACCTACGACGGCACAACACATAGACAACAGATAGACCACAACACCGGGCACTACGTGCCCTACTCTTTGCGAACAGTGCGTGCGTTCTTTTACGTCCCACAATTTATTTGTAACATAGAAGGGTTGTGAGACGGGACCTCCGGCTTTACGTCTTATCCGAGAGACGAAGCAAAGTGGGTAAAGCATCTTGCTTAAGGATACAGCGACATGCCCCTGGTAGGACTTGAACCCGGGCCCTTCGACCCAGAGTCCAGCGCACTAACCACTGGACCACTGACGCCCCACTATGACTTCACTCTTGTTTAAGCGGAATGTTCCAATCATTCTTGCTCCTCTTCCGCGATACTGAGAGCTGTCAATCTGCAGATCGTACCCTCCAGCTGCCCCTATTACTTCTATTCTGTAATCACCAGTGTACGGCACAGTCCACTGTTGAATACCGCTTGACAGATCAACTTGTCCGTCATGATCCTGACCTGCGTAGTAAGTTCTGAGCGATGTTGGGCCGTATCTTCCAGTGGCATTGAGATTTGAGAACATGGCTTTGAATAATGAGAGGAAAACGTAAAATTGGCATCCATCTTTTTATTAAGTTGTAATGTCATCTTTATCTCGAATGTTTATGTTTAGTCTGGCAGCTGGTATAATGATCAGCTTAAACAGCTGAGAGAACAAATACATTAAGCTTGTTAAGGGCAGTTTAGATCTTAAGTTTTCCTACTCTGGTAAAGAAATTTGAAAGTAGTTTGACAATTTGGAGGAAAATATGGGATACGCGTTATTTATCACAGAAGGAGTCTTCTCGTGACGAATATAATTTCTGAGCACTGATCGTTATTGGGTTTTTTCCGTGAATTTTTGTGTGAACCACTTCAGCGAAATTTATGAAGAATTCTTCCTATTTAGTTCCTGGTCATTACCACGATTCAATCCTAAGCTTATTAAATGTAAATCCGTACAACCTCGATTTCGTAGATTTCAGGTTGTTTCGGTGTTCATTTGGTAGAGAGAAGGTGTGCTTGCATAGTACTTAGGATAAGTATTTCCCGTTGTCATAATTTACATTGAATGATAAATTACCTGTCTGAACTGCAATGATCGAAGTAAGTGTTCATTTTAAACGCAAATTTTATTAGAGTTTATCTCTGGCGCCGTTTCAAGGGGATCACGCAAATCGTTATCAGTTAAACTTCTGAAAAAACTATTAAAAAAAAAATTACACAACATTTCTTATACTTACAGCAATTGAATCCCGTTTTGCATTTGCATGTGTAAGAGCCGTCTGTGTTATTGCAACTTGCATTATAGTGACAGCCATGGATGTGGCTGGTACACTCGTCCACATCTAAAAAGTTTGAAAATAAACAAGAAAAGGTTGGGAACATCAAAAAAAGAGATATCTACACGATGTTGGGTGTGGTCAAAAGTACTCAGTTGGCAGAGCCTGAAGCCTGTCTCGTTTGGTGGGCCGATGTTCACAGACAAACAATTGCTCTCTATGAGGCACTCATATCTACAGTCATGAGTCATGAACTCCTCCCCCATTGGCAAGTAAATTTCTTTAAATACGTAACGTTGAGGAGCACGTTCTCCTTCTGATCTCTTAAACCTAAGACTTCGGCAGCCAAAATCTGGAGGCATTGGATTCATAAGAAAAAATGTCATCAGAATTTCAGCTCGAGAAATACTTACACTCTGATCAGAAACATGAATACTACTGCTAGAGCGATACATATCAGATATTACAGAATTTATTAGTGTACCTTAAAAACACTTTGGGTCAGCACAAAAAAAAAAAAAATTAAAAATAAAATAAAATAAACAACAATACTACTTTCAGTCCGTTAGTTAATGAAACACAAAAAAAACCTTTTAAAGTGACTTTCCTGATAACAGAATAAAGAACGGGAAAAAAATTGTTGCTGTTAGATCTTCATGATAGCCTTTTACATTAAAAGGGCTTTTGGTAGTAAGGTAGTTCGTAAAAGATAGCTAAAAGATAAATCAATTAGGTTTCAAACTTATCGTTTCGCGTAATGATGCAAGAGATCGTTTTACCATAAAATTGCTTTAAAAAGAAAATTTTCAGACTTTAATATGAATCTTGAGTTTCTTAAAAATAAAGTGTTTTTTTTATTACGAGGTAATTTTCACACTACAACTGTGTGTTCCATCGGTAGCCAATATCGGATTGTTTACTTTCCCTGCAATCTTAACAGGTTTAAACCTGTTTGAAAACTCTGGTTGGCTTATGTCGCCTTATATATAAAATACATGAAAATATGTTCAGCCTGAATTGTAAAACTCTATGTTATTTTAGCTAGGGGAAGAAAGCACCTGTTTTGGTGTTAATGAGCAAATAGAATATCTGATGTTTGTCTTTGTTAATGCCTGGCTCCTACTTAAATGGTCGACTAAAAACTCTCCCTCTTTGCAAATCGTTCTTTCTCTTAAATTTCGTTTACATACATCATCTTTTAGTCTCAAGACCTATCGTGCAGAAAAACTGATATTTAAAGGAACGAAATGCAGTTTGGGAAAGCGTCGTGGTGTAGGGCATGCCATGATGAAGGTTTTCTTAAGTACGAGGACTCAGCCAGTGCGCTTCGCACGCTGCAGCTGAAGAGCGACTAGCAATAAAAGATATGTGCTACGCGTGAAACAAAAAACTGATTAGAAAATAATTTCTGCCTTCCCGTCGATTTTTAGCCGAAAGTTTACTGAGAAAAATTTTGGTTAATTTTTTTAACTGAAAAAAATATAGATTGGCAAGTTTTTCTCGTCATTTCAACTCAAAAGTCAACAACAATTTTCCATTAATTAAAAACTTATTGATCATAGAAATAACGTCGACAATGTTTAACCTTATGCCAGCATAGGTGTCAAAGTGAGACAGCATTTAATTACGTAAAATAAGTAAATAAGTTAAGTAAATAAGTTAAGTAAATACTCTCTAAGAAATTTTGAGCCTATAGGAAAACCATGGCTGGTTTATTCCTTTCTATGCATCAATTTTTAAAAAAAATCTGTTCATGAAGATCTAGAAAACTATGGGTTTTTTTAGTTTAAGCTCTAAAACACCTGTGGTGGCGTTGTTGAACAAAAAACCAATATACATAGCCCTGAAGAGAGTAAGTTTGTCTTTATTCTCTTGTAAGGTATACCCTCCAAGGCAGAAATTAAATTTTTTGAATTTCCTAACTGATGTCCTTTAAAAAAGGGAGATTACTCGGCATGTCTTTGTTACTGTGATCTCTGATGCACGTGGCTCCTACTTGGGTGGGTGACTAAATCTTTCTTCCTCTACAAATTTAGCCTAAAATTTACGGCCGAAATTTGTTTTTTCATTTTCTTAACCGAAAATAACACAGATTGGGCAAGTTTTTCTTGCCATTTCAACTTCAAAAAATACCACAATTTCCATTCCTTAAAAAACTTATCGATCATAAAAATAACGGCGACAATGTTTAACTTTATGCCAGCTTAGGTGCCAAAGTTAATGCAAATTCCGACAGATATTACAAAGTGTGGCGATTATTACAAAGTACTACAGAACACGTATGCACTTCATCTGTATCCAAAATAGTATTTTTTGAAAAACACAACTCTTTAGGCAATTTGAACCTACAGGAAAACCTAGGCTGGTTCATTCCTTTCTATGCATCAATTTTTTCAAAATCTGTTTATGAGGATGTAGAAAATTGTTGGTTTTTTTTTCAGTTAAAGCTCTAAACCATTTGTTATGGCGTTGTTGAACAAAAGCAACCAAAATAAAGAGCCTTGAATAGAATAAGTTTGTTCCTATTCTCTTGTGAGGTGTAACCTTCAAGGCAGAAATTAAATTTTTTGAATTTCCCAATGGGCGACTAAAACCTCCCCTTCGTTGCAAATACTTCTTCCTCTCAAATTTCGTTTACATTCATTATCTTTTGTTCTCAAGAACATATAGTGCTGCAAGGGTGATATTCAGCAGACCGAGATGTTCATAGTGTAATCAAGCTAAAAGGGCAATTATCTAGTGTGTATTACTACTGCGATCACTGATGCACGTGGCTCCCGCTTGGATCGGCGATGAAAACCTTACCGGAAGGTTTTCGTCTTCCCGGAAGATTTTCGTAAAGTGTTAGACACTTTATTTCCTCTCGAAATTGGTTTAATGTCTGGTCTCAAGAATGTCCGTGTTGAAAAGTTGATATTCAACGGACCGAGATATTCTTGCACTTTGAGAAAGTTTTAGTTCAAGATGAAGCCACTTTTGGCAAGTAATTAATTTATACTTTTCATGAAACTTTTGTCAATTGTCAAAAACTCCAAATTTTTAAAATTTTCTGACAAATCTTCATGTCAATTAATTTTAAAAGAAAAGCAATATTTTCCAAATCATTTCTAGAAATCTTTTATTAAAAACTACGAAATCAGGTGTTAAAAATCCATATCGCCGTGCGATAAATTAATATTGCTTCGCCTGTAAATCGACGGGAAAGCAGGAAGTATTTTCTATTCAGTTTTTTCTTTCACGCGTAGCACATAGATTTGATTGTTAGTGGCTCTTTAAACTGTAGCATAACTTCCTTTTTATTTACTTCTCCAAAATGTGTAATCGAGCGATAAGGTAGAAAAAGGGTTTAAAAACTCTCAAACTTTCATCCTCTGTATCAACTTAGTCTAACATAGTCGTGAAAGCTTACGAATTGACGGATGTGTGATCATGAAGGTTTTCTTGAATACAAAGCCAATTGAAAAGCATACTATAAAGAATAACACTGGACCATAATTTTAAGAACTTTCTCTCGCTTAATTAATAATTCCTGTTAGGGGCATCTGATATCGCTCCAAAATTTGCGTTAGTCAATACTTGATGCTGCTTCAATTTTTCCATCTATTAGAAATGTTTTGCTGCTAAACCTACAGAGAGTATATGTTCTAGCTTTCTGAAGCTGGCAAAGCGCTTCAAAGCTGATATAAAATGAAAGTCAGTCTTAATAGCAAAGATGGATAAAAGAAAAACTTTACCCCGAAAATGGTGACGTGTACTATTTATACTTTCGACAAAGTTCATAATCCTTTTTTTCTTCCTGATCTTTCAATTTATCCTGTCCCTCAATCTCCCCGCTTTCTAATGAATTTTCAGAATTTTTCCCTAAAGCGTCCAAATGTTTGCCGCATGCATCACAGCTTTAATGAAAATTTGCGCGCAGGCTACGCAACCTCACAACACGATGAAACGTAGTGTCCATGTAATCTCCTGGAACTTCCTTGACAATCTTAGAAAGAAAAATGAAAATAATCACATAAAAAATAAGTAAAGCGATAAAAATCGAAAAAAAAAATATTGATGAAGCGATAAATTGATGAAATATAGAGACGCTGATCGGGAATTTTTATTTCATGAAACTAACGCGTATCGAGAATTCTATTAACAAAATCTTCAGCTGATTTCGGAACTCTTATGTTAAATACGAATAACAAGCTTAACGAGCGCTTAACACTTTACATCCTAAGATCAGAATGAATAATCTCTATACTTTCCCTTTATATTTTTACTGCTGCTGATAAGGAGACTGTTTGACAAACGAAGCTTCCTGGCTTGGTGATCATTTCCTTTATTCTCATGATCTTAGTGAAGAATTCCATTTTATTATTGCGGGGAGAAATTAGATTCTGGTCACTCTTGGAGGTTAAAGAATTAAGGAGAGTCTATGAGTTTTGGCTGAGGAAGTTTTCAAGTCTCGTACCCAGACCTTCAATGGCCAATCGGATTAACCGTCAGTTATATGGTAGGATCTGGGTAAGAGATTAGGGGTTCTCAAACACGGTTTTCTTTTGTTACACTAGAGCTTAAATAAGTTAAGAACCATTTCAACATATATGAATCTTTGATATTTCCATTTGAACCTTGCCCTCTGTTTTTGGAAGAATTTAAGATAAGACATGAAGTTGAAGGAAGAGGTGGGCTGAGGGCCGCGCCACCGGATCCTCCTCCTGATCACGGTGATATTTTGAAGCCCGTCCGTTTACGTGATGCAGTACAGGGACAAAAAAGGGAGAAGTGTTCCCTGACGGTTTTAATGAGTAACTGTTGGCTGTAAAACGACCAAAAATTTAGCCGTAAGCTGCAAAAGAAAAGTTAAACGTGAGGAAAATTTGAGGTAAACACAATGAATATATTTAACCGATAGCCGTAAATTGGAAAAAATTTAGCCGTGAGCCGTAAAAGACATCACCCCATTAAAGACCGTATTCTGTCAACAACATGACACACTCTTCGCTTTTAATCTTAGAGAGTTCAACCCTTTAACTGCCGGATCAAATTTGTAATTCTCTTTACTGTCAACCATACAATTCTTATAATGTTAGTTCAGAGAATTTATTATTGGATGAACTTATTATCCCAAAATTGATATTTTTCTTTATTGTCATCACTTATCTGATTGATATTGTATTGATATTGTAAGGAGAAATTCTGTCTTGGTCACTCATGGGAGTTAAAGGGTTAAAGGTCTTTTCGCAAGAGCGTGTAAAACCAAAACCAAAGTAAACACAACAACCAGTTGTTAAAATACACCTTTAAACCCCAACATCAAAATGTATATTCTCCATATCGTTCTTTGTACATAACCTGTGGTATTAATAAGGAGAATTTGTTTAAAATCACGAGCTTTACTAGTTTGTGATCATTTCCTTGATTCTCATGACGTTTGTGCTTCATTCAACAGTGAAATTTATTCATATATACATTTTTATATATACAATTTTATTTCACAGGTAAGTGTAAATCAAAAGCTCAGAGTGAGTTTAAAATCATTGTTTTAATTGAGTCAGTTTTGACGCTTTGAATGACCTGTTTGGGATTTTGTTTTCGGCATTATAGTTTAAATCTCGGGTTTTCTTTTATGTGATCAGTTATCAGACTGGGATATCGTTCTTATCAATAAATATAATATAACAGAATGTCTAGCTAGTATGCTACGCGAATTCACTGAATATCGTGAAGCAAGCACGCAAATGTATCCTGCGTAAAAGTGAACAACTGAAACTCTTTAAATAAAAAAGTTTTCCTTATCATCTGGAATCCGGGAATTTCTCGCTGTAAACATCTGCTGAAAGAAAACCTGGTCGAAGGCACTTCCGAAAAAACTTGTTCTAATGGTTAGACAGAGTGGTACAATTTTAGTTGAAACTCAAAATATTTTTCTTGAAAGCCATAATCGTTGCGGCGGATGACGTAGTCCCCAGTTCGGGAACAATTAGATGAAATGGCATGAATATCTCACAATGGATCGAAAACCGAAAAAATGGTTCCTATGTAGATGGTCAATCGGCGATAAGTTAGTTGACAGAAAAGATGTTTTAGTAGTGGCATACCACACCTTAAAACAAGGGGGAGAGGGAGTCGTTGACGTTGCCCCTATGATGAATTTTCATCTGTCATTTCTTTTTAATCAGTTATTTTGGCTAAATTTCCCTCTCTTCGCTTTCGCACAGGAAAAAGCTGGGGTTATTTTGTACAGTGTTCCAATCTTTCATTGTCCTTAAAGGAATGAATATGTTGGAACGGACACGCAATTAAACAATATATTGGAGAACTTTTTTTTATTGATAGCTTGACACTAAATTTCTAGAACCACTTAAAATGCAGCAACAGCTTTAATTTACCACCTAAACTAACTGAAGTGTATTCACCTTAAAGGCTTTTAAAACAATCAAAGTGCAATATTTCCACTAATATAATGTGAATTACGTCATATGCGTTAAGTGGATCCAAGAGCTATCATCTTACCGGGTATTTGCACTAGGCGGGGTAGAGAAGGGTAGGGAGGGGGGAGGGGAGGACCGAAGTTTTTTCCTCTTGTTATTAGAAGAGCCTCTTACACAGATTGAGCTATTTGAGGTCACGTGAAAAGATATTGCAAGCCCTCCTCTCTCTCTCATATGGGTCCAGGCCGGATATCACTTTGTTCGCGGAGTTTTTGCTTTTACGAGAGGTTTTCTATTCCTATGTAATCTCCTTTATAAGAACAAAGCTCGACTGAAGCTTGGATCGAGATAATCGCACTTGCATGGAATCAGTAACTTATATACACAAACCTTATTTGAGTTGTAAATACAAGAAATTAATGTAAATATTGTCAAACTTTTAATCAAAATGTTTTCAACTCTCTCACTCAAAAAAGATTCTTCCATCTTTACGGCTTACCGCTGACTCCTTAGCTCTATCTCCTATATGTCTGTTGACTGTGTAAGCCTTCGGTATTTCTGATATAAGAAACAAGAGCAAAAACAAGAAGGAAAAAACAAACTGGATCGAACAAAAACAATAATAATAATAATAATAAAAAATTATTTAACAAATAAATGTCGTAACAATGGTCAAGAGCTGTGAAAAGTCAATCTAATGCTTTCCTGGTCAATGGCAGGAAGATCTTACCATAGATGTTCTAACTATAAAAATTAAATACATGTATAGGGCGACACCTGATTTTAATCGACTTTTCTATTCAATTATTCATCGAAATCTAGGGTTAAATACAGTTAACTTAATAAAAAGAGACCTCTTTTCAGATGGTAAAGCCTATCTCCTTAAATAACTCTCTTCTTCTATCCATTGTTAAATATCTCAGTATTTGCATACATTTTTTTAAGAGCCGCACCTCTAAAAAAGCTTTTAAATTCCAAATTCTGATAGTAAATAATCAAACGGAATACATGATTGAATGGCATTTCGATGAATACATGGTATTATACAATGGATCAAGAACTACGAGATTGGCTCCTGAGTGGATCTACATTCGGCGATAACGTTAGTTGACACATAACATTCACGTAATCGCTTTTAAAGATGTTTTATTAAATACTTTTTTAATGTACAGGGTTTACTACAACACCCCGTCACCCACTCAATTTTATAAAAAAAATGCAAAATTTTACAGCACTAAAGTCAATGAAATGCCGTTTTTCCATCTAGAATAACATGAACTGTTTTTCCCCTCAAGATTCTTAGTCTAATCATTATGAATATTCAAGCTCCATAACATTGTCTAACTTGTTGTCATATCTAATTTCTATTAACCCTTTAACTCCCATTAGTGACCAAGACAGAATTTCTCCTTACTATATCTATACAATATCATGCAGACAAGTGATGAGAACAAAGACAAAAAATAAATTGTGGGATTACTAATTGATCTGATATCAGATTCTCCAAGCTAACATAATGAGAATCATTTGGCAGACAGTAATGAGAATTACTAATGAGATCTTGGGAGTTAAAGGGTTAAAATCACCTATGCATTGGATGGCAAGTGGTTCGGTTGTTTTTCCTGAAGTAATGTGATGGTCACCTGACCATGGCCAGACTTGTTGTAACAACATTCACTCTTCTGGTTGTCTCCAACATTGTAGGATCCACCACCACCCCCACAGGCATCGTTATGATGACGTCCACTGCCTCCCCCAGAGTATCCTCCTCCTCCTCCTCCTCCTCCTCTAAACCATCCCCAAGCTCCACCTCCTCCGCCAAACCCACCATAGACGTCGAAATACTTTGATCTCCCACCGACCCCTCTCTGCAGAAATCCCTTACCACCCTCCCCACCACGTCCCTTGGTCCCATTGAAATCGATTCCACTTCTTCCACTGGAGTAAAACCCGCCACCACCACCACCTGAAATATCATGATATTAATTAATTAGAAAACTTTTAATGGGGATATCGTGAGATTATGGCAGAATAAACATTTCGTACGAAATTTTTAAATTACCACCATAATGCTGAAATGCTAAAGATGATTGAAAAATATTCTTACCTGAGAATCCAGAATCAGCAGTCTGTGCACCATGTCCATTGCTCCCCCCTGCCCATGATCTGTACCCAGGATTCCCTGTCGTGTTTAAGCTGGCGTCACATTCTGTATGTCTTGAATATACACGTGCTACCCCTCCTCCGCCTCCAGCTATTATCAAAGGTGTGTTGGCTCCTCTCACTACAAATGTACCTCCACCACCTCCAGAAGAATAACTCGCCTTGTTTATTCCTCCTTCTTGACCAACAAGTACCTGGATGACTTCACTCTTGTTTAAGCGGAATGTTCCAATCATTCTTGCTCCTCTCCCGCGGTACTGAGAGTTGTTAATCTTCAGTTCGTACCCTCCAGCTGCCCCTATTGCTTCTATTCTGTAATCACCAGTGTGCGGCACAGTCCACTGTTGAATACCGCTGGACAGAGCAACTTGTCCGTCATGATCCTGACCTACGTAGTAACTTCCGAGCGATGTTGGACCACATCTTCCAGTGGCATTGAGATTTGAGAACACGGCTTTGAATGCTGAGAGGAAAATGTAAAATTGACATCCATTTTTTTTATTAAGTTGTAATTTCTTCTTTATCACGAATGTTTATGTTTAGTCTGGCAGCTGGTCGTCTGATCAGTTTAAACAGCTGAGAGAACAAATACATAACATTAAGCTCGTTAAGGGCAGTTCAGATCTTAAGTTTTCCTACTCTGAGAAATTTGAAATTATTTTTACTGTTTGGAGGAAAATTTAGGGTACGGGTTACTCATCATAGGAGGAGTCAGGAGGGGTTTTCGGGCGGATTCCTGTATAAACATATCAAGAAATGAACCACTTCAGCGAAATCTATGGAAAACTCGTCTTATTTAGTTCCTGGTCATTGCCCTGATAGAATCCTAAGCCCATTAAATGTAATTCGTACGACCTCGATTTCGTAGATTTCAGGTTGTTTCAGTGTTCATTTGGTAGAGGGAAGGTGTGCTTGCATAGGATTAGTATTTCCCGTTGTCACGATTTACATCGAATGATAAATTATCTGTCTGAGCTGCAATGATTGAGGTAAGTATTCGTTTTAAACGCACATTTTATCAGAGTTTATGTCCGGCGCCGTTTCAAGCGGAACATGCAAATCGTTATCAGTTAAACTTCTGAAAAAAAGTATAAAAAAAAACAAAAAACATTTCTTATACTTACTGCAATTGAATCCCGTTTTGCATTTGCATGTGTAAGAGCCGTCTGTGTTATTGCAACTTGCATTATAGTGACAGCCATGGATGTGGCTGGTACACTCGTCCACATCTAAAAAGTTTGAAAATCCATCAATTTTTTTTAGCAAACTTGACTGTGATAGATATTAGTCGTAATTTGTTTTCGTCTTCAGATAAATCACTCTCAGCGCAAATGGCTAGACATTTTAGTCTTCTCGGATGAGGAAGAAAAAACCGTCCGCCCTTTCTACTGCATCGTTAAATAATTCATACACTTATTGCAGAGATTAGGGAACATAGCTGCTAGTGTTGTGGTATGGCCCTAATTCTTAAAATGAGGGTATCTGCAAAAATTTGTCGAGTTTACGCCCCAACCTTCCAAGTGTACTATTGTTTACAATTTAAACTACCTGGCTAGCATTCCTAATAAACCCGATTTGCGATTGTATACGTGAAGTATACCCTTATAGCGGTACGCCCCTTAAGTATCCAGTCAGTTGGAGTTAAGAGATCGACGGAGATAGATCAGAGTTTCTTTTTACACAAGATTCTTCCAGTTAGGTAACGTTGCAGTTTCTCTAAGCCCGTAAAGACAGGATCAGAGGTAAGTGTCAGCTTATTGTATTTAGTTTCCTTTCTCTTCGACTTCATTTGTTTTGTTATTAATCTCATCCCATTTCTTGATCTTGTACATTACAATTTCCTTTTTTTAGTTTTCACCGCATGTGTACCATAGTCAGACGACAGCATTAAACGTTGTTGAATCAACTTGTATTGTGGATTCCTACACTGTGATACTCCCCGAACTCCAGTGCACAACACCCCGTGTCCGCTGCATAGGGTACGCGACAGCCTTAATTCTTAAAATGGGGGTATTCGCAAAAGTTTCCTTCAAAAATTGTAAACTGTTCAATGCAGTCCGGCCAAAGTGCCAAACAAGGCTTTGTAAAGCGCCATAAGCCATTGGATATGACGCTATGAAAATATATATATGTTATTTGCCGGCTGGGAGGTCCGTATGGCGAAAAACTGTGACCGAGGTCTTGAAAATACTGCCCGAGGCCGTAGGCCGAGGGCAGCATTTTCAAGACCGAGGTCACAGTTTTTCACCATACGGACCGACCCTTAGCCGGTAAATAACATATTTATTGTTTTTAAACTTGACGAAATTCTTTCCGATAGAACCCGAATGACTTATGGCCGTAAATACGGCAAGATCTTCCATAAATTGAACAATTTTTGAGTGAGTAAATGGTAGTTAAAATAGAGGTGATGCAAATTTAAGAGAGATTCCTCAGCGAAACATTTTCATATCCGTAACGATAAAGGTGATTTAAAAGGCTTCCAAACAAACTTTGAAACATTATTTTTACAAGTACGGGGGTCACAATCTGACACCTGTCAATTAGAGAGCGCGCAAGAAAAAAAAATCGTAGGAACATTTGAAAACCAACAGAACTAGTTTGGCAAGGACTGTCACGACAATGTTTTCTTAAAAATCAATTAATGATCTAACGGAAAGTATTATTTACTCTCATCGACCATTCATTCATGTACGAAGACTTACCTCTGTTCATTAAGTAAACGGCGAGGAAAGAAATTGTGAGTAAATTCAATTTTTTATTTTGAAGTTGTGGGAGTTTGCTCGTTTGTTTGCTGAAATGGCATGTTTAACTCTGATCTTTCCTTCACAAAAACTAAATTCGAACGGCACACTCCAACGAGACACAAGGGAATTTAATGCAGCCTTTTCTCAATTCCTTCACTTTCTGTTGTGCAATTTAAGGTACAAATGTCCAAATTGAACGGAATTGGAAAGACTCACCATGAGCGTATATTTGTTGTAGAACTTAAATTAAAACTTCGCTCGCTTTTTTTTTACTATGAACAAATTGCTCGAGAAAATTCAGATATTAAATGAATGAAAGTTCCATCGTTCAGTTTAACTGTAACCAAATACCTCACGTTTCAACTTTCTGGGTACTTTTTGTGAACGATTAAAATTAATTGCAGACGGTTTTTAGGCCGCTTGTCAACCAACGTAATGACACTATTGTTTATACAAATTCATTCTGAAACCAATATTTTTCTGTCAACCAAAGTGATTTGATAGAGAGAAAAGGGAGGATTCATAAGTTATTTATCGGCTTGAGGTAGTGACCGACATGTTTGCTTAAAAATACTGCCCAGCCGGAAAACGAGGTATATTTATAAAAAATGACAACGAAAGTTGTGATGTACTCGGCAACTCACGAAAGCGTTACCGTGGCCCGTGGGCAGAGATAGGAAAATACTGACCGGGTAAAGAACCAATCAGATTGCAAGATTCGTTACCGTGCCCTCTGAAAAAACAATAATTCATTATTATTAATATGTCTCTATGAATATCTATGAATCTCACCTGTGCAATTCCGACCGTTCCCCTGATAACCTTCTGTACAGCTACACGTAAATGATCCCTCGGTATTATTACAAACAGCTTTGGCATGACAGTCATGAGAGTTGTCAATACACTCGTTTCTATCTAAACAAAGAAAACAATGAGGACTGATATGAGCTTATCCGCAAGATGGATGAAGAACCTTCAGAACATTAAAAAAGAATATTAGTGAGACCTTTTTCACAGTTTTCTCCCGTGTAACCATCTGGACACAGACAAATGTATCTCTTGTCGGTATATCCATTGAGACAGGTGGAATTATGGAGGCAAGGATTACTGGAGCATGGATTCTGATAGGATAGAAAAACGCCTGTTAGCATCTATACTTGACCGAAAACATTCAAGCTGATTTCATGCGATTGAAATGTAAAGTAAAATCCTACCTCAGAGGCCCAGAGAATAAAACCTTTTTTTATTTCTTTATCTTCACGATGTTGGGCGTGGTCAAAATTACTCAGTTGGCAGAGCCTGAGGCCTGTCTCGTTTGGTGGGCCAATGTTCACAGACAGACAGTTGCTCTCCATGAGGCACTCATATCTGCAGTCATGAGTCATGAGCTCCTCCCCCATTGGCAAGTAAATTTCTTTAAATACGTAACGTCGAGGGGCACGTTCTCCTTCTGATCTCTTAAACCTAAGACTTCGGCAGCCAAAATCTGGAGGCATTGGATTCATTAGAAAAAATGTCATCAGAATTTCAGCTCGAGAAATACTTATACTCTGATCAGAAACGTGAATACTACTGCTAGGGAAATACATATCAGATATTACAGAATTTATTAGTGTACCTTAAAAACACTTTGGGTCAGCACAAAAAAAAAAAAAAATTTAAAAAGAAAATAAAATAAACAACAATACTACTTTCAGTCCGTTAGTTAATGAAACACAAAAAAAAACTTTTAAAGTGACTTCCCTGATAACAGAATAAATAACGGGAAAAAATGTTGCTGTTAGATCTTCATGATAGCCTTTTACATTAAAAGGGCTTTTGGTATTAAGGTAGTTCGTAAAAGATAGCTAAAAGATAAATCAATTAGGTTTCAAACTTATCGTTTCGCGTAAGATGTGATGCAAGAGATTATTTTACCATAAAATTGCTTTAAAAAGAAAATTTTCAGACTTTAATATGAATCTTCAGTTTCATAAAAATAAAGTGTTTTTTATTACGAGGTAATTTTTACACTACAACTGTGTGTTCCATCGGTAGCCAATATGGGATTTTTTATTTGCCCTGCAATCTTAACAGGTTTAAACCTGTTTGAAAACTCTGGTTGGCTTATGTCACTTTATATATAAAATATATGAAAATATGTTCCGCCTGAATTGTAAAACTCTATGTTATTTTAGCTAGGGGAAGAGAAAGCACCTGTTTTGGTGTTAATGAGCAAATAGAATATCTGATGTTTGTCTTTGTTAATGCCTGGCTCCTACTTAAATGGTCGACTAAAAACTCTCCCTCTTTGCAAATCGTTCTTCCTCTTAAATTTCGTTTACATACATCATATTTTAGTCTCAAGACCTATCGTGCAGAAAAACTGATATTTAAAGGAACGAAATGCAGTCTGGGAAAGCGTCGTGGTGTAGGGCATGCATCATGAAGGTTTTCTTAAGTACGAGGACTCAGCCAGTGCGCTTCGCACGCTGCAGCTGAAGAGCGACTAACAATGAAAGATATGTGCTACGCGTGAAAAAAAACTGATTAGAAAATAATTTCTGCCTTCCCGTCGATTTTTAGCCGAAAGTTTACTGAGGAAAATCTTGGTTAATTTTTTTAACCGGAAAAAATATGGATTGGCAAGTTTTTCTCGTCATTTCAACTCAAAAGTCAACAACTATTTTTCATTACTTAAAAAGTTATTGATCATAGAAATAACGTCGACAATGTTTAACCTTATGCCAGCATAGGTGTCAAAGTGAGACAGCATTTATTACGTAACAGTGGCTTCCGCTTGGGTGGGCGACTAAAACCTTCCCTTCGCTGCGAATCTTTCTTCCTCTCAAATTTAGCCGAAAATTTACGGCCGAAATTTTTTTTTTTCATTTTTTTAACCGGAAAATAAGACAGATTGGCAAGTTTTTCTTGCCATTTCAACTTAAAAATCGACCACAATTTCCATTCCTTAAAAATCTTATCGATCATAAAAATAACGTCGACAATGTTTAACTTTACGCCAGCTCAGGTTCCAAAGTGGGACAGCATATAATTACAAGTTGCAAAAAAAATGTTAATGCAAAATCCGACAGGTATTACAAAGTGTGACGATTATTACAAAGTGCTACAGAACTCGTATGCACTTCATCTGTATCCAAAATAGTATTTCTTGAAAAACAAAACTCTCTAAGCAATTTTGAAGCGATGGGAAACCAAGGTTGGTTTATTCCTTTCTATGCATCAATTTTTTTAAAATGTTGTTATGAAGATCTAGAAAATTGTTGTTTTTTTTTTAGTTAAAGCTCTAAACCACCTGTTATGGCGTTGTTTAACAAACAACCAAAATACATAGCCCTGAATAGAGTAAGTTTGTTCCTATTCTCTTGTAAGGTATAACCTTCAAGGCAGAAACTAAATTTTTTAAATTTCCTAATGGGCGACTAAAACCTCCCCTTCGTTGCAAATACTTCTTCCTCTCAAATTTCGTTTACATGCATTATCTTTTGGTCTCAAGGACATAGAATGCTGCAAGAGTGATATTTAGCAGACCGAAATGTTCATAGTGTAATAAAGCTAAAAGGGCAATTATCTAGTGTGTATTACTACTGCGATCACTGATGCACGTCGCTCCCGCTTGGATCGGCGATAAAAACCTTACCGGAAGGTTTTCGTCTTCCCGGAAGATTTTCGTAAAGTGTTAGACACTCTATTTCCTCTCGAAATTGGTTTCATGTCTGGTCTCAAGAAATGCCCGTGTTGAAAAGTTGATATTTAACGGACCGAGATAGTCTTGCACTTTGAGAAAGTTTTAGTTCAAGATGAAGCCTCTTTTGGCAAGTAATTAATTTATACTTTTCATGAAACTTTTGTCAATTGCGATTAAAAACTCCAAATTTTTAACATTTTCTGAAAAATCTTCATGTCAATTAATTTGAAAAGAAAAGTAATATTTTCCAAATCATTTCTAGAAATATTTTATCAAAAACTACGAAATCAAGTGTTAAAAATCCAAAAAAAAAATCTCCAAAATGTGTAATCGAGCGATAAGGTAGAAAAAGGGTTTAAAAACTCTCAAACTTTCATCCTCTGTATCAACTTAGCCGGTCTAACATAGTCGTGAAAGCCAACGAATTGACGGATGTGTGATCATGAAGGTTTTCTTGAATACAAAGCCAATTGAAAAGCATACTATAAAGAATAACACTGGACCATAATTTTAGGAACTTTCTCTCGCTTAAGTAATAATTCCTGTTAGGGGCATTCGATATCGCTCCAAAATTTGCGTTAGTCAATACTTGATGCTGCTTCAATTTTTCCGTCTATTAGAAATTTTTTGCTGCTAAACCTACAGAGAGTATATATTATAGCTTTCTGAAGCTGGCAAAGCGCTTCAAAGCTGATATAAAATGAAAGTCAGTCTTAATGACAAAGATGGATAAAAAAAAACTTTACCCCGAAAACGGTGACGTGTACAAGTTTGTTTCGCGAAAGACACATAGAGCTTATCAGGTATTTTAACGTAAATTATAAGTTCAACTTAGTACTTTCTACTGATATAATTAGTTAGAAGTCAATGAAACAAATAACTTTGAATAAGAAGCAGAAATATGCTTTTCACAAGTATTACATTTCTAGCTTTTTTCGAAGAAATAACGGACTGGAATTGTAAACAAAAGAGGGATGAGCTAAGGAAAACAGTTAAATATCAAAGACTTACCTTTGTTTCCATCCGCAGGGCAGTGAAGCCATCCTCCCCACAGAACTGTTATGGACAGCAAAGCTAGAGATAGTTTAGAGGGAATCTTCATCCTTGAAAAAAATGCTTGTATATGTTTATCGTTTACAGTGAAGCAGGACACTCTACCGTCAAGCTTTAATGCTATTCGAAGTTGACGAAGTTGCGTCATTGTTTAAAAATTGTCCAATCTGGTAGCAATCGTCTCGTTTCTCAAGTTAATTTAAAAGCCTTTTAATATGTTCCTTCCATTTCTTCTATGACAGGAGTATAAAAATAGATTTAGAACTTCAGTTTTCTTGTCATTTTCAACCATTCATAACTTTACAAGATAATTAGGTGTAATGTAAAATGTAAATTGGTCTCCGTAAACAGTTCCTAAAGTTGACGTTTCGAGCGTTGGCTTTAATCCTTTTTCATTCTGACGAAGGGCTAATGCTCGAGACGTCGGCTTAGAAACTCTTTACAGTAGCAAAGTTACTCTATCAACTCAGCTGATAAAACCGATCTTTTAATACCCCCTACCGACGAAGCACCACAGACTGTTTATTTGTAAATGTAGGCTCATTGAGTCAAATACTTCTGCAACATTGACATTCGTTCATCTTACTTGATTTGTGTTTGGGTAAGCAAGAAAAGAAAACTAAATTCTCCTTCTGTTAGTGACTTTACGAGGGTTCAAAAATATATCTTTGATATATTCATTATGTGGCAAATTGTTATCTTCCTGTGTGGCAGCTGGAGATCGTCAAATATGAAAACAGCAGGCTGCATTGAAGATGACCTGCGCAAAGCCACCCTTAGAATCATCTAGAAGATTATTTAAAGCATCATTTGATTTGAAATATCATATTTTTGTCGTCTTCTCTGAAACCTCTTTGATTTCGATTTCACTCTTTGCTCCATTATTGTTAATAGGCACCAAAATTTTCGTCGATAGGTTTTTATTCTAACAAAAGAGTACCCCATCGATATTTATACTTTCGACATATTTCATAATCCTTTTTTCTTCCTGATCTTTTAATTTATCCTGTCCCTCAATCTCCCCGCTTTCTGTTGAATATTCAGAATTTTTCCTTAAAGCGCCAAATGTTTGCCGCATGCATCGCAGCTTTTATGAAAATTTGCGCGCAGGCCACGCAACCTCACAACACGATGAAACGTAGTGTCCATGTCATCTCCTGGAACTTCCTTGACAATTTCAGAAAGAAAAATGAAAATAATCACATAAAAAATAAGAAAAGCGATAAAAATCGAAAGAAAAAATATTGATGAAGCGATAAATTGATGAAATATAAAGACGATGATCGGGAATTTTTATTTCATGAAACTAACGCGTATCGAGAATTCTGTTAACTAATTCTTCAGCTGATTTCGGAACACTCATGTTAAATACGAATAACAAGCTAAACGGACGCTGAACACTTTACATCCTAAGATCAGAATGAATATTCTCCATACTTTCCCTTTATATTTCCACTGCTGCTGATAAGGAGACTGTTTAAAAAACAAAGCTTCCTGGCTTGGTGATTATTTACTTTATTCTCATGATCTTAGTGAAGAATTCCATTTTATTATTGCAGGGATAAATTAGATTCTGGTCACTCTTGGAGGTTAAAGGAATAAGGAGAGTCTATGAATTTTGGCCGAGGAGGTTTTCAAGTCTCGTACCCAGACCTTCAATGGCCAATCGGTTTTAACCGTCAGTTATATGGTAGGATCTGGGTAAGAGATTAGGGGTGCCCAAACACGGTTTTCTTTTGTTACACTAGAGCTTCAATAAGCTAAGAACGATTTCAACATATATGAATCGTTGATATTTCCATTTGAGTAGCAACTTGCCCTCTGTTTTTGGAAGAATTTAAGATAAGACATGAAGTTGAAGGAAGAGGTGGGCTGAGAGCCGCGCCACCGGATCCTCCTCCTGATCACGGTGATATTTTGAAGCCCGTCTGGTTACGTGATGCCGCACAGGGACAAAAAAGGAGAAGTGTTCCCTGACGGTTTTAATGAGTAACTGTTGGCTGTAAAACGGCCAAAAATTTAGCCGTAAGCTGCAAAAGAAAAGTGAGGGAGTGAAATTTGAGGTAAACACAATGAATATATGTAAACGATCGATAGCCGTAAATTGTAAAAAATTTAGCCGTGAGCCGTAAAAGCCATCACTCCGTTAAAGACCGTCTTTTGTCAACAACATGACACACTCTCCGCTTTTAATCTTAGAGAGTTCAACCCTTCAACTGCCGGATCAAATTTGTAATTCTCTTTGCTGTCAACTATACAATTCTTATATTGTTAGTTCAGAGAATTTAGTATTGGATCAACTAATTATCCCAAAATTGATATTTTTCTTTATTCTCATCACTCATCTGTTTGATATTGTATTAATAGCGGCGCTCGCAGAGCGTAGCCCATAATTATACAATATCGTAGTAACCCATCATGTGGAAAAAAATTTGGATGTACGACCGTACGACCGTATAAGGTGCTACTTTTAACACGCGTGGTCAACTGTACCGCGGGCGCGTCAACGCCACGGCTTTGTTCGGTAGTCCAGGGGTCAGTGCGCTGGGCTTCGAGTCGGACGACCCGGGTTCTAGTCCTGGCCGGGGCAAGGCGTTCTGCCCTTGAGACGTGCGGGAAGAAAAAAATGCGAGCCCCACTTTTAGGCTTGGCTAAATCTATATGTTATTATAAAGAGAAATTCTGTCTTGGTCACTCATGGGAGTTAAAGGGTTAAAGGTCTTCTCACAAGAGCGTGTTAAACCAAAACCAAAGTAAACTCAGCAACCAGTTGGTAAAATACACCTTTAAATCCCAACATCAAAATGTATATTCTCCATATCGTTCTTTGTACATAACCTGTGATATTAATAAGGACAATTTGTTTAAAATCACGAGCTTTACTAGTTTGTGATCATTTCCTTAATTCTCATGACGTTTGTGCTTCATTCAACAGTGATACTGTTTGGAGAAATTAGCTGCCAGTCACTCTCAGAGATTTGAGGCTGATCTCATTGCTAGGTACGAAATCTATTCATATATATATATGTATATAATTTTATTTCACAGCTAAGTGTAAATCAAAAGCTCACTTTTGATGTTTTGTATGACCTGTTTGGGATTTTGTTTTCGGCATTATATTTTAAATCTCGGGTTTTCTTTCATATGATCAGTGATCAGACTGGGATATCGTTCTTTTCAATAAATATAATATAACAGAATGTCTAGTATGCTAAGCCAATTCTTGAATATCGTGAAGAAAGCACGCAAATGTATCTTGCGTAAAAGTGAACAACTGAAACTCTTTAAATAAGTAAGTTTTCCTTAACATCTGGAATCCGGGAATTTCTCGCTGTAAACATCTGCCGAAAGAAAACCTTGTGGAAGACACTTACTAAAAAACTTACTCTAGTGGTTAAACAGAGTGGTACAATTTAAATTGCAACTCAAAATATTTTTCATGAAAGCCATAATCGTTGCGGCGGATGACGTAGTCCCCTTTTTGGGAACAATTAGATGAAATGGCATGAGTATCTCACAACGGATCGAAAACCGAAAAAATGGCTCCCATGTAGATCATCAATCGGCGATAAGTTAGTTGGCACGAAAATTGCTTTAGTAGTGGCATACGACACCTTAAAACAAGGGGGAGAGGGAGTCGTTGACGACGGCTTTTAAAACAATCAAAGTGCAATATTTCCAGTAATATAATGCGAATTACGTCATATGCGTCATGTGGATCCAAGAGAGATCATCTTCCCGGGTATTTGCACTAGGCGGGGTAGAGAAGGGGAGGGGGGGGGAAGGAGGGAGGGGAGGAACGAAGTTTTTCCTCCTTTTGTAAGGAGAGCCTCTTTTGGGTCAGGTGAAAAGACATTGCAAGCCCTCCTCTCTCTCTCGTATGAGTCCATGCTGGATATCACTTTGTTCGCGGAGTTTTTGCTTTTACGAGAGGTTTTCTATTCCTATGTAATCTCCTTTATAAGAACAGAGCTCGACTGAAGCTTGGATCGAGATAATCGCACTTGAATGGAATCAGTAACTTATATACACAAACCTTATTTGAGTTGTAAATACAAGAAATTAATGTAAATATTGTCAAACTTCTGATCAAAATGTTTTCAACTCTCTAACTCAAAAAATGAATCTTCCATTTCAACGGCCTACCGCTGACTCCTTAGCTCTATCTTCCATATGTCTGTTGACGGTGCGAGCCCTTAATATTTCTGATTAAAAAAAAACAACAAAAACAAGAAGAAAAAGAAACTAGATCAAACGAAAACAATGAAAAAATGATTTAACAAATAAACGTCGAAACGATGGTCAAGAGCTGTGACAAGTCAATCTAATGCTTTTCTAGTCAATGGCAGGAAGATCTAACCATATATATTTTAACTATAAAAATTAAATACATGTATAGGGCGACACGCGATTTTAATTGACTTTTCTGTTCAATTATTCATCGAAATCTAGGGTTAAATACAGTTAACTTAATAAAAAGAGACCTCTTTTCAGATGGTAAAGCCTATCTCCTTAACTAACATTCTTTTCATATCCATTGTTAAATATCTCAGTATTTGCATACATTTTAAAATGCTGAGCCGCACCTCTAAAAAAGCTTTTAAATTCCGAATTCCGATGGCAAATAATAAAATGGAATACATGATTCAATGGCATTTCGATGAATACATGGTACTTTACAATGGATGAAGAACTACGAGATTGGCTCTTGAGTGGATCTACATTCGGCGATAAGGTTAGTGGACACATAACATTCACGTAATCGCTTTTAAGGATGTTTTATTAAATATTTTTTTAATGTACATGGTTTACTACAACACCCCGTCACCCACTCAATTTTATAAAAAAAAAAAAGTGCAAAATCTTACTGCACTAAAGTCAATAAAATGCCATTTTTCCATCACAGACAGAAGAAAAAAATGCAATGTTGTGCTGTGGACGAGTGGGTGTAATGCTATGAGGAAGAAATCTGGTCTACTATTCCAGAATTGATCTTCAACCGAAATGTGTCAACAACTTTGTCGCTAATTGTAATGCAGAATAACATGAGCTGTTTTTCCCCTCAAGATTCTTATTCTAATCATTATGAATATTCAAGCTCCATAACATTGTCTAACTTGTTGTCATATCTAATTTCTATTAACCCTTTAACTCACATGAGTGACCAAGACAGAATTTCTCCTTACTATATCCATACAATATCATGCAGACAAGTGATGAGAATAAAGACAAATATAAATTGTGGGATTACTAATTGATCTGATATCAAATTCTCCAAGGTAACATAATGAGAATCATTTGGCAGACAGTAAGGAGAATTACTAACAAGATCTTGAGATTTAAAGGGTTAAAATCACCTATGCGTGAACAGTTAAAGCCAAAGTTTATTATCCAGAGTTTATTTAGTACAGTTAACAAGTCATAAGGCCAAGCGACGGTCAAAGTCACGCAAAAACTGAAATTCATTGACTTGATTTGACATAAATCTGTGGGATGCATAAAAATGTATGAAAACAAATGAAAGAGTAACTGGAAAAAGTAATTAAACTTTCTCAATGATATTCTTCCTTTTAAATCTGAAGAGAATGCAAAAGTATTACTTTTTTAGCATTTCAGATCCACCATGTAGTTCAGTATTAATCTTTCAAACCAAAGAAGAGTTTAAATTCAGTTTCCTTCTCGCGCATTCATTACAAAATTCAATAAAGAAATTATGATAAAATAAATAAATCCAAATTATATTATCTATAGTTAATGTAAAATTAAACGCTACACAGATACACCAATTAGGAGGAAGAAAAACAAATCGAGAATCGTGACTGATGGGATTGTGCATAAAAACGATCGACAGCAAAACTCAAACGTTTTCAAGGATCAGCCATGTACACCTTTCAAGCAAACGGTTGATAGTGAATCAATGATATTTCTTTACAATAAAGTTATGATCACTTGACCATGACCATTTGATCGATAGCAACAGTCATTTTGTTGATATTTACCAACATTATAAGATCCTCCACCGCCTCCACAAGAATTCCAGCTATGATTGCCACTGCTTCCTCCAGAGTACCCTCCTCCTCCTCCCGCACCCCCTGACCATCCATAACCACCTGCCCCTCCACCAAATCCACCATCAGCACTCTTCATCTTGGCTTTACCTCCCACCCCTCTCTGTAAGAATCCCTTACCACCCTCTCCACCAGTTCCCATGGTACCACCAAACTGCTTTGAACTTCTGCCGCTGGAGTAGAAACCTCCGCCGCCGCCACCTATCAGTGATAATAACAACAACAAAAGTAGTTGTGTCCTAAGTAGGTTCTTATTCTAGACGTTGAGGCTGTGGACTTTTTGAATTTTTTCATTATTTGATTGATAAAAACAGAGATACTTTGTACAACAGAGCTTATTGGAAGTCGATGATAATTGCTCAGACAGACTTAGTAATCAAATATATGTCGATCTAAGATTGTTCCCGCAACAACTGAGTCAATATTCTTGTAACATTCATACGTCAACCTTCATTGACTAGTTTGCACTATTCAAAAAAACAACAACAACAACAACAATACTTTAAGATAAATGAACCTTTAATCGTTTGTCTTAGAGGCTAATCAATCGTGTATTAATTAGGACCTTTCGACTCCTCTGCTGCAAGTCTTCATTAGCATTTATCTGTGAGCCACTTTGTGCAAGAACACAATTGGATATTTTTACACAACTTATAAACTAGGATATTGTAGCCAACTAGGTGCTTATTTTTTAGTTTCAAAATCAGTGCACTTTGGAGAAATTCAGACAAACGTCTATTCAGGAAAAAAAAAACCGAAACTGTACCGAGATTAATAATCGAATGATGTGTTCACATTCCCTATCGAGAAGAATTTAATGCATCAGAGAAAAGACAAATGATGTCAAAATGTATGATAGAAGTACCAAGTTGTAAGGTTGCATTGCGCTTGAGATAGAGAGATAAACATTTTACACTTTTTTGCGATGTTTTTGTGTAAAAACGAGGCCCCAGGCCTCGAACGGGCAGCCGTTGTTACCATTCAACAAGAGCGCAGCAGTCTTTTGAAAAGGGCGTTTTTGTACATCCCCTGAATGCCTAACTGCATGCAAGATTCAAAGGGGGTTGAAACTTTCACCTCCAAGATGTTTGATTCTTTCAGAATTGCTCTTAATCCTCACTTAAAAAATGTACATAGGCAAACAAAGAGACAACAATAACAAGACAAAAACGAAAACAAAACCATTTAATATTTAACAAGGATAAATCCGTAACCTTTTTGCCATACAGTTCATATAATTCCATTAATCACGACTTTGACAGTTTTAAGTTTTCCTTTTCTTCTGACAAGAATTAATTAATATGCGGATACCAGATTTTAATCTTTAGGTTTCGGAGACTAATGATAACATACCAAAAGAACCCACTCACCGGAATAACCACCATCAGCAATCTGTGAACCATTTCCATGGTTCCCTCCTGACCATGACTTGTACCCAGGATTTCCCGAAGAACCAGCATTAGCATCACATCCTGGATGTCTTGAACTTGGATTCTGTATTCCTCCTCCACCTCCGGCTATAATCAAAGGTGTGTTGCCTCCCCTCACCACAAATGTACCTCCAGCACCGCCAGAAGAAGGGTAGAGCTTGTTAATCCCTCCTTCTTGACCAACAAGTATCTGAATGACTTCTCCCTTGCTTAAGCTGAATGTTCCAATCATTCTTGCTCCTCTTCCTCGATACTTAGCGCTGTTGGGGTGGGAATCGTATCCTCCTGCTCCTCCTATTGCTTCTATTCTGTATTCACCAGTATACGGCACAGTCCATTGTTGAATACCGCTGGACAGTGTAACTTGTCCGTCATGATCGTGACCCGAGTAGCTAACACCCAGACTTGTTGGACCATGTGTTCCAGTTGCACCAAGGTTGGTAAAAAGAGCTTTGAAAGCTGGGAGAATAGTGTTTGTTGAGTTGCGTTCATGGATAAATTTATTTAACGATGATTGGAAATAATTTTGCAAATTAAAAAAGAGGCATGGAATGGTTAAAACCAGTGAAGTGTTCCTTAAAATTAATTATCTATTTACTTGATTTAAATGATTTTTCAATTTTTTTAACGCATTCATTTTTCTTTCACTCATTCATTCATTCATTCATTTTCTCCTAATTGACGCGTACCCACTTGTCTCGAATGGAAATATTTTTACAGACTAAAAGAATCTGTATTTGATCGACTGAATTTTGCGATTTTTAAAGAGGTGTAATGAAATGGTGATTGAATTTCGTGTCGTGCAATTTGGGTCTGAAATTATACTTGTGATTTTTTATCAACCTCGCACTGCGCGCAAGTTCACTTTTAAACTAACGTAACGCATATGATTTGCTTAGGTATTAAAATGATTTCGAGTGCATTTTTTTTAATAAGCACGAATATATTTTTCAAAGACAACAAAATTGCACAGCCTGTGGGGCAAGTGCATTTTGTAGTCTTTGAGAATTACAAGTGGGGGAGGTGGGGGGGGGGGGGGGGAAGTTCATTTGTGCCTAGGATTTTCGGCCAGAATTTCATTACTTTGTCGTCGGCTTAAATTTTCAATCTTTCTAATTCAGCCAGTTTCAAAACTTAGGGCTCGTTTTTCTCTATTTCATCTCCTTCAATTGTAAGCCTCTTTGCCAAACTTTCGTCATCTCTCACTTTTTGTCGTGATTTATGTTTCCTTCACATTTTGGACTCCAGGCCTCTGTTCTTGAAAGCGTTCATCGATTGCCTTAATGTTAGTTTGATGACAGGAAATTTTATAATTATCTATTTAAGTGGTTCAGATGCTATTCTTTCTGAATAGAAAATCGATTACTTACTTGTCACTAATCGATAATTTTATTTTGCGTTTTTTCGGTATCAGTGTTCAGTTTTTCATGTTAAGCAAGGGAAGTGTTTGAACTGATGACAAAATACTCGCTTAATTCCATGGATTGTACTTGATTTCCTCTGACAGAAGTTGGAAACGAACTCAAAATCACTTAAATCTGTAAAGTAACCAAATTAATGCTTGATTGATTTGATCTGAATGCAGACATGTCAGGTACTATATAAAACAAATTAAACTTGCTCGCTGTCTGCTTCCGTGATTGACAAGAGGGTCCCCTGTAATTTTTATGTGAAACATGATTGGGCGATTTTTTTCATCGTGAATCGTGATTTGAGTTTTTCCTTATTTCGTTAATCGCGATTCAAGATAACAAGATCACGTCTATAAACGTGACCAGTGAATGAGGAACTGAATCAAACGTGAACTATTTTGTTTTGCGCGATGAATTCCCCGCTTTTTAATGGTTTTGAAAATGTATTATTGTACAGTTGTTGTTATGTTTTGACCAGGCTTGTGACAGGACATGAACTTTATATGGATCAATAAAAGTCATAAACCAGACCTCATAAAGTATCTGTCTGAGCTGCAATGATTGAGGTAAGTATTCGTTTTAAACGCACATTTTATCAGAGTTTATGTCCGGCGCCGTTTCAAGTGGATCACGCAAATCGTTATCAGTTAAACTTCTGAAAAAAACTATTTAAAAAAAATCAAACAACATTTCTTATACTTACTGCAATTTAATCCCGTTTTGCATTTGCATGTGTAAGAGCCGTCTGTGTTATTGCAACTTGCATTACAGTGACAGCCATGGATGTGGCTGGTACACTCGTCCACATCTAAAAAGTTTGAAAATCCATCAATTTTTTTTAGGAAACTTGACTGTGATAGATATTAGTCGTAATTTGTTTTCGTCTTCAGATAAATCACTCTCAGCGAAAATGGCTAGACATTTCAGTCTTCTCGGATGAGGAAGAAAAAACCGTCCGCCCCTTCTACTGCATGGTTAAATAATTCATACAGTTGTCGCAGAGATTAGGGAACATAGCTGCTAGTGTTGTGGATATGGCCCTAATTCTTAAAATGATGGTATCTGCAAAAATTTGTCGAGTTTACGCCCCAACTTTCCAAGTGTACTATTGTTTACAGTTTGAACTACCTGGCTAGCATTCCTAATAAACCCGATTTGCGATTGTGTACGTGAAGTATACCCTTGTAGCGGTACGCCCCTTAGGTGTCCAGTCAGTTGGAGTTAAGAGATCGACTGATATAGATCAGAGTTTCTTTTTACACAAGATTCTTCCAGTTAGGTAACGTTGCAGTTTCTCTAAGCCCGTAAAGACAGGATCAGAGGTAAGTGTCAGCTTATTGTATTTAGTTTCCTTTCTCTTCGACTTCATTTGTTTTGTTATCAGTCTCATCCCATTTTTTGATCTTGTACATTGCAATTTCCCTTTTTTAGTTTTCACCACATGTGTACCATAGTCAGACGACAGCATTAAACGTTGTTGAATCAACTTGTGTTGTCGATTCCTACACTATGATACTCCCCGAACTCCAGTGCACAACACCCCGTGTCCGCTGCATTGGGTACGCGACAGCCTTAATTCTTAAAATGGGGGTATTCGCAAAAGTTTCCTTCAAAAATTGTAAACTGTTCAATGCAGTCTGGCCAAAGTGCCAAACAAGGCTTTGTAAAGCGCCATAAGCCATTGGATATGATGCTATGAAAATATTTCATTATTATTAATATGTCTCTATGAATATCTATGAATCTCACCTGTGCAATTCCGACCGTTCCCCTGATAACCTTCTGTACAGTTACACGTAAATGATCCCTCGGTATTATTACAAACAGCTTTGGCATGACAGTCATGAGAGTTGTCAATACACTCGTTTCTATCTAAACAAAGAAAACAACGAGGACTGATATGAGCTTATCCGCAAGCTGGATGAAGAACCTTCAGAACATTAAAAAAGAATATTAGTGAGACCTTTTTCACAGTTTTCTCCCGTGTAACCATCTGGACACAGACAAATGTATCTCTTGTCGGTATATCCATTGAGACAGGTGGAATTATGGAGGCAGGGATTACTGGTGCACGAATTCTGATAGGATATAAAAACGCCTGTTAGCATCTATACTTGACCAAAAACATTCAAGCTGATTTCAGACGATTGTATTGTAATGTAAAGTAAAATCCTACCTCAGAGGCCCAAAGAATAAAACCTTTTTTTATTTCTTTATCTTCACGATGTTGGGCGTGGTCAAAATTACTCAGTTGGCAGAGCCTGAAGTCTGTCTCGTTTGGTGGGCCGATGTTCACAGACAAACAATTGCTCTCTATGAGGCACTCATATCTACAGTCATGAGTCATGAGCTCCTTCCCCATTGGCAAGTAAATTTCTTTAAATACGTATCGTTGAGGAGCACGTTCTCCTTCTGATCTCTTAAACCTAAGACTTCGGCAGCCAAAATCTGGAGGCATTGGATTCATAAGAAAAAATGTCATCAGAATTTCAGCTTGAGAAATACTTATACTCTGATCAGAAACGTGAATACCACTGCTAGGGAAATACATATCAGATATTACAAAATTTATTAGTGTACCTTAACAACACTTTGGGTCAGCACAAAAAAAAAAAAATTAAAAAGAAAATAAAATAAACAACAATACTACTTTTAATCCGTTAGTTAATGAAACACAAAAAAAACCTTTTAAAGTGACTTCCCTGATAACAGAATAAATAACGGGAAAAAATTGTTGCTGTTAGATCTTCATGGTAGCCTTTTACATTAAAAGGGCTTTTGGTATTAAGGTAGTTTGTAAAAGATAGCTAAAAGATAAATCAATTAGGTTTCAAACTTATCGTTTCGCGTAATGATGCAAGAGATCGTTTTACCATAAAATTGCTTTAAAAAGAAAATTTTCAGACTTTAATATGAATCTTCAGTTTCCTAAAAATAAAGTGTTTTTTATTACGAGGTAATTTTCACACTACAACTGTGTGTTCTATCGGTAGCCAATATCGGATTGTTTACTTTCCCTGCAATCTTAACAGGTTTAAACCTGTTTGAAAACTCTGGTTGGCTTATGTCGCCTTATATATAAAATACATGAAAATATGTTCAGCCTGAATTGTAAAACTCTATGTTATTTTAGCTAGGGGAAGAAACCACCTGTTTTGGTGTTAATGAGCAAATAGAATATCTGATGTTTGTCTTTGTTAATGCCTGGCTCCTACTTAAATGGTCGACTCAAAACTCTCCCTCTTTGCAAATCGTTCTTCCTCTTAAATTTCGTTTACATACATCATCTTTTAGTCTCAAGACCTATCGTGCAGAAAAACTGATATTTAAAGGAACGAAATGCAGTTTGGGAAAGCGTCGTGGTGTAGGGCATGCCATCAGGAAGGTTTTCTTAAGTACGAGGACTCAGCCAGTGCGCTTCGCACGCTGCAGCTGAAGAGCGACTAGCAATGAAAGATATGTGCTACGCGTGAAACAAAAAACTGATTAGAAAATAATTTCTGCCTTCCCGTCGATTTTTAGCCGAAAGTTTACCGAAAAAAGTTTTGGTTAATTTTTTTAACCGGAAAAAATATAGATTGGCAAGTTTTTCTCGTCATTTCAACTCAAAAGTCAATAACAATTTTCCATTAATTAAAAACTTATTGATCATAGAAATAACGTCGACAATGTTTAACCTTATGCCAGCATAGGTGTCAAAGTGAGACAGCATTTAATTACGTAAAATAAGTAAATAAGTTAAGTAAATAAGTTAAGTAAATACTCTCTAAGAAATTTTGAACCTGCGATGAAAACCTTACCGGAAGGTTTTCGTCTTCCCGGAAGATTTTTGTAAAGTGTTACACACTTTATTTCCTCTTGAAATTGGTTTCATGTCTGGTCTCAAGAAATGTCCGTGTTGAAAAGTTGATATTCAACGGACCGAGATATTCTTGCACTTTGAGAAAGTTTTAGTTCAAGATGAAGCCACTTTTGGCAAGTAATTAATTTATACTTTTCATGAAACTTTTGTCAATTGCGATTAAAAACTCCAAATTTTTAAAATTTTCTGAAAAATCTTCATGTCAATTAATTTTAAAAGAAAAGTAATATTTTCCAAATCATTTCTAGAAATCTTTTATTAAAAACTACGAAATCAAGTGTTAAAAATCCATATCGCCGTGCGATAAATTAATGTTGCTTCGCCTGTAAATCGACGGGAAAGCAGGAAGAATTTTCTATTCAGTTTTTTCTTTCACGCGTAGCACATAGATTTGATTGTTAGTGGCTCTTTAAACTGTAGCATAACCTCCTTTTTATCTACTTCTCCAAGATGTGTAATCGAGCGATAAGGTAGAAAAAGGGTTTAAAAACTCTCAAACCTTCATCCTCTGTATCAACTTAGTCTAACATAGTCGTGAAAGCCAACGAATTCAGTGACGGATGTGTGATCATGAAGGTTTTCTTGAGTACAAAGCCAATTGAAAAGCATACTATAAAGAATAACACTGGACCATAATTTTAGGAACTTTCTCTCGCTTAGGTAATAATTCCTGTTAGGGGCATCCGATATCGCTCCGAAATTTGCGTTAGCCAATACTTGATGCTGCTTCAATTTTTCCGTCTATTAGAAAGTTTTTGCTGCTAAACCTACAGAGAGTATATATTATAGCTTTCTGAAGCTGGCAAAGCGCTTCAAAGCTGATATAAAATGAAAGTCAGTGTTAATGACAAAGATGGATAAAAAAAACTTTACCCGGAAAACGGTGACGTGTACAAGTTTGTTTCGCGAGAGACACATAGAGCTTATCAGGTATTTTAACATAAATTATAAGTTCAACTTGGTACTTTGTACTAATATAATTAGTTAGAAGTCAATGAAACAAATAACTTTGAAAAAGATGCAGAAATATGCTATTCATAAGTATTACATTTCTAGCTTTTTTCGAAGAAATAATGGACTGGAATTCTAAACATAAGAGGGATGAGCCAAGGAAAACAGTTAAATATCAAAGACTTACCTTTGTTTCCATCCGCAGGGCAGTGAAGCCATCCTCCCCACAGAACTGTTATGGACAGTAAAGAGAGAGATAGTTTAGTAGGAATCTTCATCCTTGAAGAAAATGCTTGTACATGTCTATCGTTTAAAGTGAAGCTGGACACTCTACCGTCAAGCTTAAATGCTACTCGAAGTTGGCAGGTTGCGTAATTTAATTGTCCAATTTCGTAGCGATTGTCTCGTTTCTCAAGTTAATTTAAAAGCCTTTTAATATATTCCTTCCATTTCTTATATGACAGGAATATAAAAATAGATTTAGAACTCCAGTTTTCTTGTCATTTTCAACCATTCATAACTTTACAAGATCATTAGGTGTAATGTAAAATGTAAATTGGCCTCCGTAAACAGTTCCTAAATTTTACGTTTCGAGCGTTGGCTTTAATCCTTTTTCATTCTGA